>NC_087062.1:89269412-89428910 GCF_963678635.1 Symsagittifera roscoffensis
TAAGTTATAGTATTTACATTGCAACCAAAATTTTTTTCTTGATGAAAAGAGCGCTCTCATATAACAATGAATCGCACTAAACATTTCAATTACCGCTGTTCTATGAAATTTCGACTTTCATGGAAAAATGCGCATAATATTTTGGAATTTTTCAAAACACTAATTGTAAAGAGTGAAGACCAGAGTATTCTGAAGACCTAATAATTGTCAAGAATTAAAACGTTTCAAAAGAGATATCTGGAAAACTATTTTTTCGACGAAAAATTGCTTGTCGTAAAATTTTCTTATATGGATTTTGTTTAAAATTTTTTTATCTGAATTGAAAAACAATGTTTTTAGTGATCAGAAAGTTGTAATGTCATCAAACACATGAAAAAAAAACTTTTTAAAATGTCTTTGAAATTATTTTAAGAAAACGTATGAAAGTGATATGGCAAGTTTTTTCATCTAGATTTCATGCATGGAATTGTATTATTAGCATTTTTTTCAGTTTCCAGATTATTCTGTTCATGGAGTTCAACCCGGGTTGATAAAAAAAAACTATTTTGTTTTTGTCGTCGAATGCCTAAGGGGGAGTGGAAGCGTCCAATCCCATAGCCCCCCTAAACAGGGGCGGCATTAGGGGGGGGGATCTTATCGCGCGCGCCTCCTCCTCAGGAATTTTTCCCCCTCATTAACCAAAAGGCCCCCCTTTGATATTTTTATGACATCAATTTTAGGCCAACCAAACGTAAAATTTTTCTCAAGGCGCCATCGGCGCCAGTATATACTAATTAGAAGGGGAGCGCGCGCCAAAAAGTGCAATTTTGTGTCAATGTTTTCCAAAAAATTTCGGACGTTTTTTTTTCAAAACAATTGCCTGCGGCGCAAAATTTTCAGTCAAAATAAGGTCTTTATAGTGTTCTGGGAGCTCTCGGAAAAATCAACTAGGTCGACTTAAGAAAAAAGGTCGACAAAAATTTGGATCAGTTTTTGAAATCCATGCCACCTTCCTCGAAAGTTCTAGATCCGCCTCTGCCCCTATATACCCCCCTACTTGTACATAAACCGGTGACACTTTCAATTCTTTTCAAATAATCTGATTGAAAGTTTTTTGTGTTGTTCTTGAGAATTTCCAGAAATATATTTGCAATAAGAGCTTATTTAAATTGTCATCTGGTCGGTTCTCCTACTCCACTGTTGCTGTCGTCTCCTCATTGCCTCTCAGAAGAATTAGGCGTGAAATCACAGAGCACCAGATTGGAATGTTTAGGACTCCAAACGCCAGTGGTTCAATTAGCTTCAAATTGGTCTCCTATGGCCATTTAGGGACCTTTTACCAACTGGTCTCTCTCCATTTGCAATGAAAATTGAATGAATAATCATTTGTGCGATACCTTAGTGGATGAAGGTAGACGATATGGACCATTAAAAAGTACTGATATTTATCAAGTGCAATCAGCCTAATCCCATTTCATGATATCAAGACTCTATAAACCATTTAATAGTGAAATGTATTAGGCATATCTGAAAAATACTAGGTAGCCATCGCTCAATCCCCCCGTCCCCATTCAAATACCCCCACCCTTCCAGCACCACAACCGCGGCAAAATGCAATGAAGCAATTAATCGCCCATTAATTCTTAAGACTAAAAGATCTCAGGTGTAAACTAATAATAATTGCTCCAGAAAAGTTGAAACAAATTTGATTTCCGATAAGTTTGAATCAAAACAACTCTTTGAAAATATGTTTCATAGCTTTGCGATTATCCATAAATTTCAATCTAAAATTGTTTAAAATTTCCAAAAATCAAACTTAATGTCGATTTTGGGAAGTCAGTTGCAGACTTCGTCTCGGGTTGATTTTTCCATTGACAGGTTACTTACCAGGTGTGCCAACAACCAATTAGATCACATCGGACACCGACCAACATCTCGGCACACTGACAACTTGTTACAGATCAGTCCAAATGGCCATCATATTAACGGTCAAATCGCAGGTCAACAACCTCATCCGAATAAAAATCCAACTTCAGAAAAGTCAAACATTTGACAGAAATTAATTTCAAAAAAATTTAAGCAAACGCTGACCTCAGAACACCACGGATCCAAGGTTGTCTCGAACTCTGAAAATTGCTCGTTGAGAAACTACTCTCAATTGTACAAAGAGGCTGTCAGTTCTAGTTATAACAATATAACAAGTAATAATATTACAAGTAGTGGCGGTGATGGGGAGAGAAACAGCAGTGACTCATCAGCGGCTGCAGATGTGATTAGGGGGCTGATGGGAAACAGACAGCTGCTGCAACAGGTCATCTGGGGTGTGTCATTCCTCGCCAATTCTACTGGTTCGTACTTTTGTATCATTTCAAATGCTACAGGGCTTAAGGTCATTTCAAAAGCTGATTTGAAGCGATTAGTAATAGCGGCAACCATATCTTACCAATTTTGGGAGGAAAATGGGCTAAGTTCAAGACAGAAGGTTTTCAAAATGTCAGAAAACATTCAACTAATAAAAATCCTTCAAACTGTCTTAAAACTGACTAAAGGTCAGGCTTTACTTCGTTCAACTTTTGAAATACTGAATTCTGATTGGCTAATACGAACTTTCTGCTAATCGGCCTTTCTGCACTGAGTGATTTCCCCCTCGGTTTAGGCGTGGGCGATTGCGTATTGGCGGGGGTGGGTCTGGGGACATCGGGGGGAGTGACAGGAGTGGGGGGGAGGGGGAGGGGAGAGGAGAAGCAGGACTGCATTCAGTAGTGTTCAACTCATCCAACTGGAGAGAGAGTTCGACCTGAACAACTATCTCACCCGCATGCGGAGAATAGAAATTGCAAACCGGCTCAACCTCACCGAGAAACAGGTTATCCTTCTTCTCAATTATAAATAATGGCAAATATAGTTGATTCCTGGCCGAGAAGCAAAAAAGTACCAGCAGACCACAGCAACAACAAAAAAAAACTTTTTTTTTAAATGGGTTTTGTGTTTCATGTTCTTGGTTGCACACA
This sequence comes from Symsagittifera roscoffensis, assembly GCF_963678635.1. Classification (NCBI taxonomy): domain Eukaryota; kingdom Metazoa; phylum Xenacoelomorpha; order Acoela; family Convolutidae; genus Symsagittifera; species Symsagittifera roscoffensis. Next base: position 89,272,403 of record NC_087062.1, read on the forward strand.
AGCACTTTGCTGCAGTTCATTATAAAATCGAAAACTAATTTTTTTCTAGAAAAACTCACTTTTTGTATTTGTTGAATCTTTCGGGCTGGGAAAATGCTAAATTAAACTTCGCAAAAACTGCTTGTAAAGACTAAAGTTTGTATATCTTAGCATTTGATTTATGATCAATAGTATTCGCTCGTTTCACTCGGTCGACTTTAGTCAACAATTAGAAAAGTTTTCAAAGTTTTTCTAAAGTCGTTCGAATCACGACTGTAAATGATTTAATGTGATTTATTGCTCGATCTATTCTGAAAGTTATTCGTGGTACCTGATTTTACCTGGAAAAATATTTTCAAAAAAAAAATTAAAGCACCCTGAAGATAAAGTTCCTCCCCACTTTCATCGGGCGGAACAATAATCATAGTTATAAACTTAAAAACCGAATTGAAGAGGAAAGAATAAAGAAAGATCTGGAATCATTCTTGATATTTTTGTCGAAAAAAAAACATAACAGAGATTGATGGTAAGTCTTTGCCTCTCAGTCATGTTTTGAGACACATTGTGATCCATGCTCGTTGCTTGAGGCCGAGGAAACTACCCAGCCCAGAAAAAGATGTTTAAAAAATACAAGTTGAAGAGGCATAACAGCGATTCTCAGAAAAAAAACGTATCAGTTTTTAACCCTCATTGAAGAAATGGCGAATAAAATCTTTTTCAAATCAATTTAGCACTGAGCTCAAGATTTTGATATTTCTCAGATGATTTTGAAAAATCAAAAATGGCAGGGTAAATTTGAAATTTGTATGAAGAAAAACCCACACCGAACACAAATATGACGTCAATTTGGTCGAAACTGGATAAAGTGAACTTAGCATCATTCAAATTTTCACTATTTTTCAACAACCAACCCTTAAAATGAAGCGTTAATATCTTGTCAACGAATTGGATCCAAGATCTTCTTGAAAAAAGCTCAAGTAAATTATTTCTTTGAATTCAGGTGAAGATCTGGTTTCAAAACAGAGGAGTCAAATGCAAGAAGCAATTGAACAACTCGCCAGAAACCAGTCTTGAACTTGTCAGTGTCTCCAAACCTCTCCGACAATCAAAAGAACAAACATGAGTGGAATGATGGATTGATCTATAACTTAGAGAAACTCTGCAAAAAGTGTCGAAAAATTATAAACTTATAACTTGTTATAAACTTGTTCTTATAAACTTGTTCAAAATTTCAAAACAACTGAAACATATTTCAAAATTTTTCATTGTTCAAAATTGTTCAAACTTTCATTGTTCAAAATTCAATGAAATTTTTCACATATTTCATTGTTCAAAATTTCAAAAAAACTGAAGATACAACTTACAAATCAGCATCATATAAGTTTGAGGAACTCTAGGCTGGCTTCTAGATTATAAGAGAACTTAATAAAACCAAAAAAGAAAAAATCAACTTATACAGCTAAAAATAAGCAATGTTTTTTGTATACTAGCATTTGTTCATGTGGGCATCTAAAAGTCATAAATGTTTATTAATTTAGGCTTTATACTAAAATTTTTCTTACTGATTTCATTGTTTGAGGTAAGCTGTTTGGTTACTTTGCAAGTAACTTAGAAACCGAAAACTCTGAAGGTTAATTTTTGTATACACGTCCAATCCTTAATTTTTTGATCAACTGTTCAATGATGTTTTTTCGACGTTTCTGTACTAAATTTGTTTTTTTTTCATCTGTAGAAGGACTATGGTGTTCAGTAAACAGAAAAAATTTTTCATCAAGCAAAATTTTGTTATGAATAGATCTGTCAGAAAGATTGGGCTTCTCAAAATCAGATAATGCCATATTTTTTTTCTCACGGAGATCGTTTTTCACCCCAAATAAACTGGCGACTCCAAAGAACGATTTTTTTTGGTTTTTATTTCTTTGATTACATTTTTCTATACCAAATGTGAGACGAAACTACGGATTTCAATGAATTAACCCAGTAGCAGTATTTGTCTATGATGTACAACCAACCTATGGTGCTTACTCGTTACTTTTATGGTATGCTCAAGGTCATAGTGAGTGATGACATTGAGAATAAGTGAGAGATCAGAGTTCGTAACACTGATCTAGCTCTCAGTAACAAAATAAAACAAAAGAAAAAGAAAACCTAAGTTCAATATTCCAAATACAGTATTGAATTACAACTTGTTTTCAACCGATATCGCAACGCATATCACATGGCGCAGCCAGCAGGATTCGCAGCTCAAGATAACAGAACGGATATGGGAATTCCGGTATTTTGGGCGTCAGCGAATTTAGACCCTCCGTGGCAATTCAAAATTTGGTTCGAACAATTTCTCATGGCGGTTACGGTCAAAGAAAATGTGAACCCAGAAATTATTTTGGAAGAACCAAAAGACATATTAGAGGAACCACCACCACGCCTAGAAACACCCAGAGACGGAGAGAATGAAGATGCGAGGAACGCTAGGATTCTTAGAGTTAAGCTAGCAATAGATAGAGTAGTATTGGAGAACGAAGAGAGAAAGACAACAGGCCCACGAGTCGGACACAATGTCTTCTACAAAGAAGTACAAAAGAAATTGGTGTCCAGATTATTTTGTCTTTGGGTACAGAGGGAAAGAAGAGATTCCTACAAAAGAACCCGCATGCTGAAATTTCGAAAATAACGTTCAGGGAAATTACAGATTTGGCAGAAGTCTCGTTTCAAAAGGTAAAATGTGTAACATACGAAAGATACAAGCTATTTACGAGAATGCAAGAATCTGGAGAATCTCTGGAATCATTTCATGCAGCGTTAACTGCAAAAGCAGCCCGATCAGAACTGGGAGCTTTGGAAAATGAAATAGTCCAAGATCTGTTCATTTCAAAAATGAAAAACATGACATTGCAGGACACGCTGACATTCGAGACTCTAGACCCGGAAGAGGTTCTGAAAAGGGCTAAAAAATTCGAACATAGCAAGTTAACCACAATGGCGTTTCAAAAGACTAATGCTGCGGCTACAGGGGGATCAAGTAGCAATTACACCTCGGGTGTGAGTATAAAACAAGAACCTGTAATGGCAGTTCGAAATTTGTCGGGGACAACCAAGACTCCAAACAGAAGGGAGTCGAATAAAAGATAAAACAATAACAAGAATCAAAACACGAAAACAAAACCATGTAATAGATGTGGAAGGACGTTTGACCAGGGACACCTGAAAAATTGTCCAGCGATGGGGAAAACCTGTAAACACTGTGGTAAACCCAATCATTTCGCTAAAATGTGCAGATCCCAACAAGTAAGTGAAGTAGCGGAAGACTCGGAAGGATCGGTAGAGGAATGCGATCAGATAAGTGAAAGTGTTGGGTCATGTAGTGAATTTGAAGTTATGTCGATTCAAACCTATTAACCGGAAAACGAGAGAGTTTCAAAATATGTGAAAGATCGAATCAATGAAATGAGGAACAAATCAAACGAAAAAATGTTACGAGTTCAGAAAATAAAATCGATTCGCGATCCAACATTGAATCGTGTAAAATCACTAAAGGCCATGGTACGAATAGATAACCAAATAATTCAGTTAACAGTGGACACAGGAAGTCCAGTTTCAATTCTCAACTGGGCGACAACGAAGGAAATTATGGAAAAATCAAACAAAGTAAGATTCATTCCGTCAAATAAACTGAATTTACAAACCAAATTCGTGGACTACAACAAACAACCGATCAGTATACTGGGAGCCCTAAAGACCAATCTGAGGTCAGCGGGCTGGGAGGTAAAGGGCGCCACCTTTCTGGTATCAGAACGAAAGACCAGATGTATCATGGGACTAGACTTGCAAGGACAAGTGGGAATAGTTACTACACAAAAACCAGCGCCCAAGGAACTCACCAGGTTTGACGTGCTCATGTGCGAGCAGTCAGAAGGTTGGAAAGAAAAATTTTTCACTCAATTTAAAAACTTATTTGAAAGACAAGGTATTTCGAAAAATCACATTGTCAGTTCAAAATTTAAATATCCATTATGTCCGATTCAAGAAAAGGGGAGAAGAATCCCAATTCACATACAAGATAAAGTCGAAAAAGAAATCGAGAAGTTGTTGACAGAAGGTCATATAAACAAAACTTGATAAATGTACAAGTGATTGCTTTATCGCTCCGATTGTGATAACAGTAAAGAAAGACGATTCAATAAAATTGGCAAAGGACGCGAAACCAATCAATAGACAATTGTTCAAAAATAAATACCAAATGCCGAATGCAGATGAACTCATTGATGGGGTAAGCCAGATTGTGACTGAAAACAAAAAGGGTACGCTATATTTTTCGGTGTTAGATTTGAAATATGCGTACAGTCAATTAAAATTGGCTGCTGTTACAGCTAGACAATGCAACTTCAACATTGTTGGTGGAAAAGCGACTGGAACCTACAGATTCTTGACAGGGATCTACGGTTTAGCAGATATGCCAGCTGAATTTCAAAAGGCCATGGATAGAACCATCAACCACGCTAAAAACACGTTCTGTTTTCTTGATGACGTACTTATTGTGTCAAAGGGAAGTGAAATTGAACATGGAATCTTGGTAGAAGCAGTATTAAAAAAATTGGATGCGGAAAATTTGGCATTGAAACTATCAAAATGCGAATTTTTTAAACAAGAAGTGAATTGGTTGGGTCATCATCTCTCAGAAGCAGGGGTTAGACCGAAAATCACTAAAACGGAAGCGGTAGTAAATTTGAACCCGCCGAAATTGCTTAAACAGCTAAGGTCATTCCTGGGAAGTATAAATCACTTAGCTAAATTTATACCTAACGCAGCAAGTCTGACTGAAAAATTAAGACCACTTCTAAAAGAAGAGAATCAAAAGAAAAAGTTAAAAAACATGAAACTCCCGGTAAAAAAATTTGAGTGGGGGGATGAACACACGGTAGTATTTAATGCTATAAAAGAAGCTGTGGCAAGTATAACAAAAGTACATTATTACGATGCGACCCGAGAAACACGAGTTAAATGCGATGCTAGCCATGATGCGCTAGGGACTACTTTATAACAACAAAATGATGAAGGCCTGTGGATCCCAATTTCATTCGCATCCCGATACCTAAATGCCCAAGAAAAAAAATATTCAACAAATGAATTGGAGTTATTGGCAGTTGTTTGGGCAGTAGATAGATATAAACACTACATCTTGGGAAAATCATTTACCATTGCAACTGACCATAAAGCACTTACAACAGCAATGGATGGTAACAAATCGAACAAGACCTACCAATCACGTTTAACCCGGTGGGTTGACCGGTTACTGCCATATCAGTGGGCATAGTTGATTATTTATCGCAAGATCCTTTCAATGATCCCTGGCCCGAATCCCTTTCATGAAGCGTTCGACTGCTGGAACAGTAGGCTTAAAGAAACTGGGTCGCTCAACCGGAACGAAAACGTTCTAGAATGTTCTAGAAGGAATGCAAAGAAACAGTCATCAAGTAATGGTTGCTATAGCAACCAAAACGGTCAAAAACGAACAAAGCTCGACCGGAATGAAAGAAAACACTTTTCACGACTGCAAAAACAGCAAAACACAGCAGTTCAACATAAACAGATCACTTTTTCGTCAAATCAACCCAACAAACAGTCAGTCTTAAATAATTCCAAAATCGTAAAACAACCAGTACCAGAAATTCGAAAAAAAAACAGACTCAAGGATCGAGATGTCAGGAAACAGATCATACGACTGGTGGTCAGGCTCACCACAAGAATGGCGAAATGAGGAACGAGAAGGAGTCTAATGGATCCAAAGTGGAACCGCTCACTATCCAACACAAACGAACTTTCGGAAGAGGAGGAGATCACCGAGACAGTCCAGCGTACAAGGAAAATAATTAGAGGGGGCCGGAAAAACAGAGATAGCTCCGACAGTGAAACATGACATGCATCACGGGTGAAATGGCAGCTTGAACCGGATCAACAAAGAGAAGCAGATCAAAGGCTACTCTCATTCTGGCAACCAATAGGCGGAGAAGACAATATACGGGAAAATAGAGAACTGGTGGCACACACCCAAGAAGTCAGGGACAGCTCGGAACATGAATCGAGTTCAGCGTTGACTAAACCAATCGCATCGGCGGAACGGAAACTCAGTGAGGTGCAGGTAATAGAGGTGGACCTGACGACTGCAGAAGAGGCGGAGAGTGAAGTGTGCCCAATAGAACCGCCGAAGGGACTGGGAAAAACAAAACTGCAAATGCAGCAACAAGTAGAGACCCTGGACAATTCAGCAAAACTGTTAGACAAAAGTTTACTAGCAGAATTGACCACAGAAGACACGTGGATGGACCGCCTCAGACGAGTGATAGAAAGAGGGGACAAACAAGGCTTTGAATTAATGGGACCTTATACAAATCCGTTGTGGTCACAGATGGCAGTTCAGGACGACTGCATCTTGGTGAATAACCGGCTAGCAGTCCCAGTACAATTAAGACAAGCTGTCCTAAAAAGAATACATCGAGGGCATCCAGGCCAAGAGGCTATGCTGGGAGCAGCTCAATACCTGTGGTGGCCACACATGAATAAGGAATATATATTTTTCAGTTTGTTCAAATTGGAATTTCCCGGGTCAATTGACAAGAAAATTAAGTTATAGTATTTACATTGTAACCAAAATTTTTTTCTTGATGAAAAGAGCGCTCTCATATAACAATGAATCGCACTAAACATTTCAATTACCGCTGTTCTATGAAATTTCGACTTTCATGGAAAAATGCGCATAATATTTTGGAATTTTTCAAAACACTAATTGTAAAGAGTGAAGACCAGAGTATTCTGAAGACCAAATAATTGTCAAGAATTAAAATGTTTCAAAAGAGATATCTGGAAAACTATTTTTTCGACGAAAAATTGCTTGTCGTAAAATTTTCTTATATGAATTTTGTTTAAAATTTTTTTATCTGAATTGAAAAACAATGTTTTTAGTGATCAGAAAGTTGTAATGTCATCAAACACATGAAAAAAAAACTTTTTAAAATGTCTTTGAAATTATTTTAAGAAAACGTATGAAAGTGATATGGCAAGTTTTTTCATCTAGATTTCATGCATGGAATTGTATTATTAGCATTTTTTTTCAGTTTCCAGATTATTCTGTTCATGGAGTTCAACCCGGGTTGATAAAAAAAAACTATTTTGTTTTTGTCGTCGAATGCCTAAGGGGGAGTGGAAGCGTCCAATCCCATAGCCCCCCTAAACAGGGGCGGCATTAGGGGGGGGGGGATCTTATCGCGCGCGCCTCCTCCTCAGGAATTTTTCCCCCTCATTAACCAAAAGGCCCCCCTTTGATATTTTTATGACATCAATTTTAGGCCAACCAAACGTAAAATTTTTCTCAAGGCGCCATCGGCGCCAGTATATACTAATTAGAAGGGGAGCGCGCGCCAAAAAATGCAATTTTGTGTCAATGTTTTCCAAAAAATTTCGGACGTTTTTTTTTTTCAAAACAATTGCCTGCGGCGCAAAATTTTCAGTCAAAATAAGGTCTTTATAGTGTTCTGGGAGCTCTCGGAAAAATCAACTAGGTCGACTTAAGAAAAAAGGTCGACAAAAATTTGGATCAGTTTTTGAAATCCATGCCACCTTCCTCGAAAGTTCTAGATCCGCCTCTGCCCCTATATACACCCCTACTTGTACATAAACCGGTGACACTTTCATTCTTTTCAAATAATCTGATTGAAGGTTTTTTGTATTGTTCTTGAAAATTTCCAGAAATATATTTGCAATAAGAGCTTATTTAAATTGTCATCTGGTCGGTTCTCCTTCTCCACTGTTGCTGTCGTCGCCTCATTGCCTCTCAGAACAATTAGGCGTGAAATCACAGAGCACCAGATTGGAATGTTTAGGACTCCAAACGCCAGTGGTTCTATTAGCTTCAAATTGGTCTCCTATGGCCATTTAGGGACATTTTACCAACTGGTCTCTCTCCATTTGCAATGAAAATTGAATGAATGATCATTTGTGCAATACCTTAGTGGATGAAGGTTGACGATATGGACCATTAAAAAGTACTGATATTTATCAAGTGCAATCAGCTTAATCCCATTTCATGATATCAAGACTCTATAAACCATTTAATAGTGAAATGTATTAGGCATATCTGAAAAATACTAGGTAGCCATCGCTCAATCCCCCCGTCCCCATTCAAATACCCCCACCCTTCCAGCACCACAACCGCGGCAAAATGCAATGAAGCAATTAATCGCCCATTAATTCTTAAGACTAAAAGATCTCAGGTGTAAACTCACCATAATTGCTCCAGAAAAGTTGAAACAAATTTGATTTCCGATAAGTTTGAATCAAAACAACTCTTTGAAAATATGTTTCATAGCTTTGCGATTATCCATAAATTTCAATCTAAAATTGTTTAAAATTTCCAAAAATCAAACTTAATGTCGATTTTGGGAAGTCAGTTGCAGACTTCGTCTCGGGTTGATTTTTCCATTGACAGGTTACTTACCAGGTGTGCCAACAACCAATTAGATCACATCGGACACCGACCACCATCTCTGCACACTGACAGCTTGTTACAGATCAGTCCAAATGGCCATCATATTAACGGTCAAATCACAGGTCAACAACCTCATCCGAATAAAAATCCAACTTCAGAAAAGTCAAACATTCGGCAGAAATTAATTTCAAAAAAATGTAAGCAAACGCTGACCTCAGAACTCCAAGGATCCAACGTTTTCTCGAACTCTGAAAATTGCTCGCTGAGAAACTACTCTCAGTTGTACAAAGAGGCTGTCAGTTCTAGTTATAACAATATAACAAGTAATAATATTACAAGTAGTGGCGGTGATGGGGAGAGAAACAGCAGTGACTCATCAGCGGCTGCAGATGTGATTAGGGGGCTGATGGGAAACAGACAGCTGCTGCAACAGGTCATCTGGGGTGTGTCATTCCTCGCCAATTCTACTGGTTCGTACTTTTGTATCATTTCAAATGCTACAGGGTTTAAGGTCATTTCAAATGCTGATTTGAAGCGATTAGTAATAACGGCAACCATATCTTACCAATTTTGTGAGGAAAATGGGCTAAGTTCAAGACAGAAGGTTTTCAAAATCTCAGAAAACATTCAACTAATAAAAATCCTTCAAACTGTCTTAAAACTGACTAAAGGTCAGGCTTTACTTCGTTCAACTTTTGAAATACTGAATTCTGATTGGCTAATACGAACTTTCTGCTAATCGGCCTTTCTGCGTTGAGTGATTTCCCCTCGGTTTAGGCGTGGGCGATTGCGTATTGGCGGGGGTGGGTCTGGGAACATCGGGGGGAGTGACAGGAGTGGGGGGAGGGGGAGGGGAGAGGAGAAGCAGGACTGCATTCAGTAGTGTTCAACTCATCCAACTGGAGAGAGAGTTCGACCTGAACAACTATCTCACCCGCATGCGGAGAATAGAAATTGCAAACCGGCTCAACCTCACCGAGAAACAAGTTATCATTCTTCCCAATTATAAATAATGGCAAATATAATTGATTCCTGGCCGAGAAGCAAAAAAGAACCAGCAGACCACAGCAACAAAAAAAAAACTTTTTTTAAAATGGGTTTTGTGTTTCATGTTCTTGGTTGCACACAAGCACTTTGCTGCAGTTCATTATAAAATCGAAAACTAATTTTTTTTTAAGAAAAACTCACTTTTTGTATTTGTTGAATCTTTCGGGCTGGGAAAATGCTAAATCAAACTTCGCAAAAACTGCTTGTAAACACTAAAGTTTGTATATCTTAGCATTTGATTTATGATCAATAGTATTCGCTCGTTTCACTCGGTCGACTTTAGTCAACAATTAGAAAAGTTTTTAAAGTTTTTCTAAAGTCGTTCGAATCACGACTGTAAATGATTTAATGATTTAATGTTCGATCTATTCTGAAAGTTATAGCACAACTGAAGATAAAGTTCCTCCCCACTTTCATCGGGCGGAACAATGATCATAGTTATTAACTTAAATACCGAATTGAAGAGCAAAGAATAAAGAAAGATCTGGAATCAATCTTGATATTTTTGTCGAAAAAAAAACATGACAAGAGATTGATGGTAAGTCTTCGCCTCCCAGTCATGGTTTGAGAGACTCATCGTGATCCATGCTCGTTGCTTGAGGCCAAGGAAACTACCCAGCCCAGAAAAAGAAGTTTAAAAAATACAAGTTGAAGAGGCATAACAGCGTTTCTCAAAAAAAAACGTATCAGTTTTTAACCCTCATGAAAGAAATGGCGAATAAAATCTTTTTTAAATAAATTTGGCACTGAGCTCAAGATTTTGATACTTCTCAGATGATTTTGAAAAATCAAAAACGGCAGGTTAAATTTGAAATTTGTATGAAGAACAACCCACATCGAACACAAATATGACGTCAATTTGGTCGAAACTGGGATAAAGTGAACTTAGCATCATTCAAATTTTCACTATTTTTCAACAACCAAACTTTAAAATGAAGCGTTAATATCTTGTCAACGGATCCAAGATCTTCTTGAAAAAAGCTCAAGTAAACTATTTCTTTGAATTCAGGTGAAGATCTGGTTTCAAAACAGAAGAGTCAAATGCAAGAAGCAATTGAACAATTCGCCAGAAACCAGTCTTGAGCTTGTCAGTGTCTCCAAACCTCTCCGAAGATCAAAAGAACAAACATGAGTGGAATGACGGATTGATCTATAACTTACAGAAACTCTGCAAAAAATGTCGAAAAAATTGAAAAGCAAAACAGCGCACACTTTTTTTTATAAACTTGTAAATTTTCAAAAAAAAAACTTAAATTTAAAGTAAACATGTCTGAAGATGCAAGTTTACAAATCAGCATCATATAAGGTTGAGGCATTTAAGGCTGGCTTCTAGATATTGTATACTAGCACTTGTTCATGTAGGCATCTAAAATCATAAATGTTTTTTAATTTAGGCTTTATACTTTTTTTTTACTAGGATCCTTTTACTAGGATTTTTTTGACTGATTTCAATGTTTGTGGCAAGCAATTTGGTTACTTTGCACATAAGTTAGCAACCGAAAACTCAGAAGTTTAATTTTTGTATACTCGTCCAATCCTTGCTTTTTTTGATCAACTGTTCAATTTTTTTCGACGTTTTGTACTAATTTTGCTTGTTTTTTTTCTTTGTTGAAGGACTTTTGTTTTCAGTAAACAGATTAAATTTTCAGCAAGCAAAATGTTGTTATGAATAAATTTTTAAGAGAGATTTGGTTTTTCAAAATCAGTTAACGCCATATTTCATTTTTCTGTCTCACGGAGCATTTTTTCACCCCAAATAAAATGGTGACTCCAACTATCAACATTTTTTTGTTTTTTAAATTTGTTGGATTACTTTCCGCTATAACAAAGGTGGGACAAAACTACGGATTTCAATGAATTAAACCAATAAATTAACGGCAAATTATGCGGAAAGAAATATATTGACCGAATTGAACAAACCATTTTGCTTAGAGACTTGTTTGAATAGTTTGGAAAACACAATTTTGCCCATTTTAACGCCAAGATATCAAGCTCAATCTTTATTTTTCATTACTTCATTTTCATCAGTTTTTGAACTCAATGTGTCGACTTTTCTTTCAAACCCGATCAAGAGCTTGTGATGAAAAGCCGTTTGAAACTAGTTCCTTCCGAAAAAACTAAGAAAAAAATGAATTTATTCGCATAGTAAAAAAAGTAGCCATGATTTACTTGTTATTTTGTAAATTGGATTCGTTTTATTCCTAAAAAATTGTCACCGGGTCAATTGACAATTTTTTCCGGAAACCAAACTGAGTAAAATTTCGTTTTTTTTATACAAGCACTAAACCAGTAAAGCAAGAGCTACTCATATCATGTAGATAAAGCTTTTATGGCCATTTTTCAGTGTACAAACAATCCAAATTAATTGGACAGGCCGATTTATTTTGTTTTTCCAATCTACTTGTATCATCATACAATTCGTATTTTGGTACAAACTGGAACAAAAAACTCACTCACAAAACCGCACCCTCATTTAGAATATTTACATCGTGAAGCTTGGAAAAAAATTTGGCAACCCTTTAGAACTTCGTTAGAGATTTCCTCCTTTTCAGATGACCAGACTTTACAACAAACTTTTCTTGTTTTTTAGAAAAAAATTACTTGTTTTTCATGTTTTTTAGATTGTAAAGCTCATGATTTTGTTTTACGCGCTGCGCAGTTTCATAGTTGGATATGAACGGCAGGAAATTTTTTTGGTTTTCCAAAACTAATTTAAAGTCAAAAACTGATCTGGCTAAGAAGGATCTGGTTAATTTTGAAATCCCCAGACAAAGTTATTCAATGCGAAAAACTTATTATGCAAAAAGCGATTTTTGGTAAACATGTCCAAAAAGAGCCTAAAATTGCTAATTTTGTCCTGTTTTTTGGCGCAGATATTTTGGCTAAAACAAGGTTTTTTTTACTGCTTTAGGAGAGCGCGGAAAAATCATTTTGGTCAACCTAAAAAAAATCGACAAAATTTTCAAAAAGTTTTTGAAAACCTGCCTCTCCCCCCCACACCTCTCAAAAAAATCCTAGATTCGCTCCTGTTTCCTGTTTTCAGGTGTCTTTTATTTTTTTTGTTCCGACAATGGAAAAAGAGGTTTTCTTCGTGTGTGTTTAATTTTTTAATACTTTTTTGTTTTCTACCCAAAACTAAGTACCCCACCACAAATATTCATTGGAATGGGTCGACTGATAGATCATATTAAAGTTTTTCAATTGTGATAAGAACGATATAACAACGAAGTTAAAAAATTTTCTCAGTGTTGAGAAAATTCAGTTTGAAATTTCTAAATTTCGGTATAATTGAAACAAAATTTTTGATTGCTTATTATTTTTCAACAACCGTTGATTATGCTTACTTCGCTAAGTTTTGGTTAATGGAACATATAATTTGTTTTTCAGTTAATCAGGACAAGTAAAGTAAGCAAAACGACGTAATCCAAGTTTTTGGAAAAGGAAGCAGCTTTTCCATTCAGCCTAAATTTTTCTTGTTCCGACTTTCGATACGAAAGTAACAGAATATTTGTGCTCAGGGTGGGTTTTTTTTTCTTCAGACAAATTTGACTTTTTAACTAGCCATTTTTGACGGAATTTTTTTATCATTCAAAAACTATTGTTGTTCTGAGCTTAAATTTGAAAAGATATTTCACCTGTGATCATTTTTCGTAAAGTTATGGGGGTTTAAAGATTGCCATTTTGGCCATTTTGACCAATTTGGGACAATTACAGCGCGATATACTTCGCGCTATTAACGCGTAAGCGGAGATTTAATCCGTCTTAAAAATCGTTCCAAATTGGTTTGTTACAAGGAACAAAATCTATCCTTTTTGTACTTTATATGGCGTTTGGGAGGATGATTTTCATAAAAAATTTCAATTTTTAGAAAAAAAATGTTCATTTTATTTTATTTCATTTAATTTTTGTATGTTATTACTGCTCCATAAACCTTAAAAGGCAGTCGGAACATTTAGGGCTTCGCCCTGATACGAGCAGTCTTGTTTGTTTCCTATTTGTTTTTTTAGAAATATTTTTGCTTATCATTAATCTTACAATCTTAAATTTATCATAAAGAACACTTTTTCCCAAATAATTTTTTTTGTTCATTTTTATGCTCACCGATTTTAGCATATAACATAAATTAGCATTTTTTAAAATTGCAAAACTTGAAATAGAGAGTTATGCGTTAGATATACTTTATTGGGTTCGTTTGACGAGGTAGATCCTATTGGCATGGACCTATTCTCATGGACCTAATCGCTGAAGAAAAACAGAGACAGATATAAACAGATCGTGCCGAAGGCCATTGCCTATTTCTTGTACCAATCTTTCATTTAAAATCAAACATGTTCACCTCTTTGAGAAAGACTAGTTACTCAGAAGGTCTGAAAAGGCAAAAACCAGTTCTGGGCAGGCCTGAAACCTCTAGATTGTGAAAAATTTTTGCATAAAAATGACCAGGTCTGAGTCAGGGTCGTCAGCTTTAAATCAAATCTGATCATAGATGCTTTCAATTCTGACACAAAGACATATTGAAAAAACAACAAAAAATCTAAAATAGAGCTAATCGAAACGACATAGATGATGGGTAAGTTAAATTTAAATAATTTCCATTTTTTACAGTAAAATAAATATATATTTTTAGAATTCCACGGTATTTTTTTGTTCCGACTTTCGATACGAAAGTAACGGAATATTTGTGCTCGGGGTGGGTTTTATTTTCTTCAGACAAATTTCGACTTTTTAACTAGCCATTTTTGACGGAATTTTTTAATATCATTCGAAAGCTATTGTTGTCCTGAGCTTGAATTTGAAAAGATATTTTACCTGTGATCATTTTTCATAAAGTTATGGGGGTTAAAAGACTGCCATTTTGGCAATTTTGGGAAAATTAACGCGCGATAAATTTCGCGCTATTAACGCGTCAGCGAGGTTTAATCCGTCTTAGAAATCGTTCCAAATTGCTCAAAGATGCTTTTATGCCATAATTGATTTGTTAATAGGCGCAAAATCTATCACTTTGTACTTAATATGACGTGTGGGGGGATGTTTTTACATAAAATCTCAAATTTTTTCAAATTTTTATTTTTTTTTCTATTACATTGAAATTTTTCATGTTATTAATGCTCCATAGACCTTAAAAGGCAGATGGAACATTCAGGGCTTCGCCCTGATACGAGCAGTCTTGTTTTGAATTTGGATCTCAATTCATTAAAAATTATTTAATCTCCGCTTATCAGAGCCGGTTAATTCCGCAAATTAGAGCCGGTTAATGCCGCAATGCGGCATCACGTGCCTAGCATGCCCACTGGCAACCTAGGACGCAAATTTTAAGGATTGATCAATTTTTTTAAATATTTTTCGAGTTTTTGCTTTCCTGAAATGCTGAGCGTTGTCTTTTGTGTGAGTTTTTATTTGTTGCAAGTTGTCAGAGTACCGAATTAAACATAGCATAATATTGTTTTAATCAGTTTTGAAGGCTTTAGTGTACCGCTTATTCTTCATTGTGACAAAGTCTTTGCGCAAAATTTCCCAAATAAGCCAATTTAGAAATCTGCAAATGTATTATCTATTTATTGCAAATAAAATCTTTATCGTTTTTCTGGTTCCTGAGCATGATGAATTTTGGATGTTGTTATCTATCCCGCACCCCCCCCCCCCTTATTGTATATATGGAAACTTCTTCACAATTAAAAGTATTTGACCGTTGAATTAGTTCTGTATAAAGGGTAAAAACTTTACTACTAGGTAAAAAAATCTCAGGGTACTTTAAATTGTTGGCGGGGAATTATTAACAAGGTCCTTAGATTTCAGATGATACACAAAGATAGCTCGAAATAGCTAGTTGATTTGTCAAAATTGGTCTGAACAAAAAAAATTCAGCACAGATTTTTTTTCCGGAAGTCGGATTAAAAATTTACAAAAAAAAACACAAATTTCGAAACCTTTCACTTTTGAAAAAAGGGGATAGCTGGTTGCTGTGCAAGTGGCACACAATGACCCGACAAAATAGGTTGAACCATAATAAGTTGAATTTTTATTTAAGTCGTTCAGATCACAGCCAAAAAAAGGCTTTAAAATGACAGATATATCACTCAACCCATTCTAAAAACTAATTAATGTACCATTTGCGTGGAAAAAAAAGAACTAAAATAAAGCCGGATACAAATCTCTTCGCCATTTTCAATGGTCGAAACAACAAGTTTGAACATATTTCTGTGTGTAATATCTATTCTCTAAAACTCTAATTATCTCTAAGACTGATCTGAATTAGATCTGATCAGATTTGGATCAGCAATGATGTACGTCTGATCAAACTAGTAGCAAAAAATTGCCAGATCTGTTTATAATAGACATGCTTCATATCTGTGGCACTCTTGAAACACTCAAGATGTTACTTTAACCAGATCGGATTTAGCTGCAAAAATTCAGTACGGGTTTTCACGGGTGGGGAGAAATTTTACCGTCGTGTGCGGTATACTGTGATCAACTAAAATTTGAATCGAATCGAATGAATCATTAAAATAAAGATCACTTTCACAACAACCAACTAACCTTGTTTCTAATTGAAACCACTTTTGTTGAGTTATATTTTCGACGGATATTCAACAAACGCCATGTCTACAAACCGCCATATCTTGAAGCCGAAATTACATCAGAAGTACCCAAATTGCATCAGAATTAGGTAGCAAATGCATCACAACAGTGGAAATAATTTGCTATGTTGCATAAAATTATTAATTTTTGCTTGTTGGATGGGAAATTTTGTTTTTTTTGTTGGCCTTTTGGCTTGTTGGCCTACCACCGAGTTTTCAGAGCAATTGGTTCACATACTGTTTACGAATTACTCATTCTGTAAAGTTTTCTGTATGAAACGAGAGAATTTTTAGGAATTTTTAATTTGGAATTCTTCGCAAACCGCGCCAGTTTTGGAGGTATAAGACAGAGGATTGCACTACAAAGACCAAGATCGACGGAAGAATGCTTTGAATTGGATTCCGTAAAAACGTCGGTTTTTGCTTTAATTTCAAACCAAATTGCTCAGACAATAATTATCATTTTTCTTGCCCAGAAATGTTTAGCTCAGAAATTGGGGAACTCAAAATTAGGGAACTCAAGGGGAAAATTAGAAAAATAATAATTTCCTAAAATATGAAAAAGTGGAATCAGTTTGAAAATTTTTCCATTTTAAGTTTCTCCATGCCACATGAAAGTTTTTTTGAAAATTTCGAGCGTTTGATTGCTGCTTTTGGAAGATTTCGAAATTTAACATTGTTGAAGAGAATTTTATCAAACTAGGCATTTTGCGAAATGTAAGCTGATTCCGCAAAAAGCATGCCCCTTTTTTCTTTTCTTCTTTCATTTCCTTTGTTTGTTGAGTTTTTTAACGATCACTAAGTTTTATGAAAAGTGATTGGAGCAAAACTTACAGTGTTATTGATATTTTTTGATCTTCAGAACACCATGCTTTATATGGTATAGGGGATTTTTTTTGAGTCTATCTTGCCAACTGCTAGCTCCTTGATTTTGTTGTCTTTTAGGACTCAGCAATTCAAAAGATTCAACATGGAAACTGAAAAGCATTTATCGTGACTACTGTCAAGTTTCCCGAAATCGTAATTAATGTTTCACATTACCGTTTCTCGAATGTTTGATAATCACAGTAATTATTCTCGTTCATATAGTTGGAGTTAATTATCGGTAAATAGATGTTTTATGCTTTGTTTTGTCGTAAACTATTTTACAAAATTATATGTGAAAACACTTGGCACAGTCAAATAGTTTGCTACCAAAATCAGACCAACAAAAAACAGAAAACAATACTTGAACACATTCATATTTTTAAAAACTGGAGTTACAAAAAATTAGCAATTTTTATAGTTTAAAATTAAATTAAATGAATTGAGCATGTTATTTGAGCTGACAATTTCGACCGATAGAACGAAATCGAGATTGAAATTGAAATCATAAAAAGTAAAAATTTGATTTTCTTATATCGACACAAACTCTACCGTCTCGGAGAAAAAAAAACGCAGGAATTTTTATCCTTTATTGATAAACTTCGTTTAAAAACAACAAGTTATGAAAATTCCATTTTTTGAATTAGTTCTTCAAGAAACCATATCAATTTAATAGTCTTCTGTTTCTCGTTCTCTGAATTTTTCTTATAGGATTTTTCATTCTCGGGTTTGCCGCTTATTCTTCATTGTGACGAAGTTTTTGCGCAAAACTTCCCAAATAAGCCAACTTAAAAATCTGCAAATGTATTATCTATTTATTGCAAATAAAATCTCTATCGTTTTTTTATTCCTGAGCATGATGAATTTTGGATGTTATTATCTATCCCGCACCCCCTTAAGGTATATATGGAAACTTCTTCACAAGTAAAATTATTTGCTTATTCTTAACCGTTTAATTAGTTCTGAGTAAGAGTAAAAATTTTACTACTAAGCAAATAAATCTCAAGATACTTTAAACTGTTCGCGCGAAATTATTAACAAGATTGCTCGTATCAGGGCGAAGCCCTGAATGTTCCGACTGCCTTTTGAGGTTTATGGAGCAGTAATAACAAAAAAAATTAAATGTAATAAAACAAAACGAAACTTTTTTTTTCTGAAGTTTGAAATTTTTTTTATAAAAAACATCCCCCCATACGCCATTTAAAATACAAAAGTAAAGATTTCGCTCCTTGTAACAAATCAATTATGGCAAATAAGCTTCTTTCAACCATTTTGGAACGATTTCTAAGACGGATTAACTCTCCGCTTACGCATTAATAGCTCGAAACATATAAATATATTCGCGCGTTAATTGTCCCAAGTTGGCCAAAATGGCAATCTTTTAACCCTCATAACTTAATAAAAAAAGATCACAGGTGAAATATCTTTTGAAATTTGAACTCAGGACAACAATACTTTTTGAATGATAAAAAAAATTCCGTCAAAAATGGCTGGTTACAAAGTCAAAATTTGTCTGAAGAAAAAAAACCCACCCCTAGCACAAATTTTCCGTTACTTTTGTATCGAAAGTCGGTACAACAAGGTCCTTAGATTTCAGATTATATACAAAGCTCGAAATAGCTAGTTGATTTCTCAAAATTGGTCTGAAGAAATAAATTCATCATGAGCACAGGTTTTTTTCGAAAGCCGGAGTAAAAATTTACAAAAAAAAACACAATTTTTGAAACTTTTCACTTTTTAAAAAGGGGGATAGCTGGTTGCTGTGCAAGTGACACCCACTGATCCGACTAAGTAAATTGAATCATAATAAAATGAATTTTTGTATAAGTTCATATCACGGCCAAAAAAGGCTTTAAAATGACAGATATATCACTCAACCCATTCTAAAAACTAGTTAAGGTACCATTTGCGTGGAAAACAAAAAAACTAAAATAAGCTCGGATACAAATCTCTTCGCCGTTTTTAATGGTCGAAACAACAAGTTTGAAATTATTTTGGTTAAGCTAGTTACCTGAATGAAATTTCTTCTGATACAATAAAAACGAAAATCCAATCGAGGACGAAAGCTACTTTCAGGCAGGTAACTTTTTCAGAAAACCTAATGCTAAAACAAGGGGGATTGTTTTTGTAAAATAGTCTTAGTTTTGTCGTAAATTATTTTACAAAATCAGGTGAAAATATATGGCAGAGTGCAAAAGTCTGCTACCAAAGATAGACAATAAAAAAAGAAAATGCCTTATGAACATATTCAACTTTTTGAAAAATTAATTATAGAAAATTTAGCGATTTTAATAAGATAAAACGGAAATAAACGAATTGATTATGTTATTTGAGCTGACAGTTTCAGCCGAAAGAAAGAAATCGAGGTTGAGATAGAAAAACTGTAAGAAAAGGTAAAAACAATGATTTCAATATATGGGCACGAACTCTGCCGTCTCAGAAAACAAGCTGAGTTATTTTTTTTTCTTTTACTGATAACCTTTGTTTCAAAACAACAAAAAATGAAAGTTCCAATTTTGGAAAATGTTCTTTGAGAAACCACATCGTTTTTACAATCTTTTATTTGCTGTTCTCCGGGTTTTGTATGTAGAACTGAACAAACCAACAAAGCAGAAAATTGAAAAATGAAATGAGATATAACACATACCACCTTTTTCCGATATCATTCTCAATTTCCGTCTATCACTATCGGAAGGAGGTTTCGACTTTATATTTCCACCAGTGCGATCAGAAACGTCTATGTTTCGACATGCGCGACCAAAAACGCATATGTTTCGACCCGCAAAATATCTATATTTCGAATAAGTTCGACAAAGCGCAATATGTTTCGAACGGGGCGACCAAAAACTTCTATGCTTCGACCAAGTTCGATGGCACTATACATGTTTTGACCAAGTTCGACTGAGACTGAGGAAAATAATTTCGACATAGTTCGACCGAGGAAAAACGTTTCGACTGAGTGCAACCCGGGTGGAGGTCCCAGACTCATATCCAGACACTTGGGACAAACTTTTGGCAAATCAGACGTTTGCGACCGAATTTAGGCATGTCCAGACTTTCGTGACCGAAACTTGGGAGGTCCAGACTTTTGCAACCACAATGATCCGTCGCGACTTTCGCGACCGAAACGGAGATGGCGCGACTAAAATATCGCAACCCATATTTGGAATGTCCAGACTTTCGCGACCAAGATATGCAATTTCCAGACTTTTGCGATCAAAAAACTCAGTCGCGACGTTCGCGACCAAGGTGGAGACTGCGCGAATACCCGGGTCGAGGTGTTCGGCTTTATGTTTCGACCTAGTTCGACTTTACATTTCGACTCAGTTTGACTTTAGACCCTGCGCGACTTGGATGTTTGGTAGTACAATGACATCTGGTGCGACACTTTCGGTCGATACATGAAGTCGATACCTCGACCCGAGGCGTTAGCTTCGAAATCGTCAAATTCGCTAATCGATCTCCTAAGATAGAGTGAATAAGGACATTTTTTTACTTGAACTCTAGCATCTGGTGCAAAATTGCTTGACCAATTTTGGGTTGAAGAGTGAAACCAGATAAAAACGAAAATGATTCGCAAAACAAGAGGAGCTTCACTAAAGAAAAGAAAGTGTCTAGAAAATGTGGGGAAAATACGAAAGGGACTTTCCTCAGACAAGATAGCAAACTTCGAAAGATTCCCGGCAAATTGCAGCCACAAAAGTGTGAATGGTATGAAAAACATTTGCAGTGTCGACATAACACTTAGCTCATACATTTTTGAATAGAACGAGGTCAGTAAGAGAAAGTTTTCTTCTAAAGTTTACTTTGTGTGCTTATTTGCGCATCAAAGCAAATATCTACTAGCATTTGCAATTCTAATAACGTTCGCTTTCGAACGAATCTAGGTTTTGAAAACCAGAAAAAAAAAGCGGTGCAATCGCAACTAAATGGCCCGATCAAACCTAAATCAGAGTCATCTGTTAAGGACTAACAGTGAACACGATGAGCAATTGGTTTGTCCACAGTGCCGGAAAAACTTCGAAAATCCCCGTACTCTTCCCAACTGTGGCCATTCTGTGTGTGGACCACTCAGAAACTGCCTGGAACAAGTTATCCGACTCAAGAGCTGTCCGTCGTGCCACAAGGCGGTGAAAAGCACCAATGCCAAAATTGATGACTTCCCTCCCAGCTTTGCCCTGGATGCTGCTCTAAAGGTAACCAGCCCTTGAAGTTTGCAGAAGACAAACAAAGATGAAAATACACTTCATTAGACTCTTGTTTAAGAAAAAAGGCAAACAGAGAAAGGATTATTTCTCAGAAACCTGCTATTTGAAACTGACCATCAGGAATCTTTTTTTCTCATTAAACCTATCATTTCTAACTGACAACGACAAGGGAACAGTTTGGTTACAAAAATTTTTAAAAGTTTTTAAACAAGAGAAAGGATTATTTCTCAGAAACCTGCTATTTGAAACTGACCATCAGGAATCTTTTTTTCTCATTAAACCTATCATTTCTAACTGACAACGACAAGGGAACAGTTTGGTTACAAAAATTTTTAACCCCCCCCCCCCCCCTACTCCCCCCTCGAGGAGATCGTAGATCTGCCCCTGATTGTTTTACCTTATAAAATATGCAGATTTTTTCGATTTATAACTAAAAACATGCTTACTTTGCGCTTAAGCTTTTTTTTACTCTACCCCTTGCCCAAACCTCCTCCCCCCTCCCCCCCCCCCCCCAATTTCTTATTTAGTAACGTGAAAAAGTGGCGGGAAAGGGCGTGGGGGCGGAGTTTGAAAGTTTTATGAACGTTGAAAAAACAGAAAAAAAACAGGCCAAAATGTCGTTTTAAAGCAATTTTTGTTACGTTTTCATCGAAAAAAATGCAATTTTTGGGTGGAACTCCTGAGCGTTACGATAATCCTGAGCGGCGAAAATGAATAGCGGGCAGCAGGATTCGTGCAACTTCTTAGTCTAATACCAATCTTAATCTTACTCTTATATCTCCTAGTCTCAATAGATCTAGTGTATGCTGGTTTTTGCGAGTTAGTTCTTGGAGTTTATCCAGAAGGAGAACAACTGTACTCTAAGATTTATGCAAATTGTTCTGTTGCTGAACTACAAGTAGTTTCAGCACTTACAAATAAGTGTCAATGTTGGAGATGGAATATGATTGGTTAGTTGGTAATATTTTATTGTGATAGTTTTATCAATAATATAATTGGTTTAAGAATACTAGTTTAGAACTGGTTCCAGTTATAATGGAACCAGGGGAGCGGTGGTGAAGTGGTTACGTCTCCGCCTCTTAATCGAAAGGTCGGATGTTCGAGGCCCATGATCCGTGCTCGTTGCTTGAGGGTAAAGCAACATTACCCAGCCCAGAAAAATAACCAAAAAAATAGCATGTAGTTCTGAAAACAGGGACACAACAGCGGTTCGCCGTGATGAGCTGTACAGCTCTTGTGTTGGTCCTTTCCCCCGTGGATAAATGGTCTTATGATTAAGATATTGGGCTATTTACTTATATTTAAAACTTTTTTCTCAAAAATTTCAAACACAGTGCTGTATATTTAAAAAATTACCAGTTGCTTTTGACTTGATACACCTTACATCACACAAAACAAAATTATCGTGAATTTTTTAATATTTCATTTTTACTGGTCTTTGTTAATCTCCATGATCCATATTACGTCCCCCCCCCCCCCTCCGCTCACACCTCCTCGCTAACACCACAAACCCCCACGTTTACGCACCTCGTTCTCTCCCGCTTACACCATCTCCATTTTTACAGCCCTTCAACCCTACACATTTGCGGGGAGGGGGCGGTGCGGCAGTGGGGGGTCTGAGGGGGGTGTGAATATAGCAAAAATTTTTTGAATGTTTTGCAAATTTTATAGAAATTTTATTTAATAGTAATCAGTTATAATGAGTTTCAAATGGATTTTAATCTTTATAATGAATACAAATGGATTTTTTAAACTGATATAACCAATTATAATGACAATATTTTCAATTTTCTGGTCTGAATTTGCAACAATAATGGATTATAATGATAAGATTTTAGATAATTTTTTCCATTATAAAAAATTTTTATCCATGAAACTATTGGGATTTTTGGCTTTTTGGTTTTATGTTGTTTGACAAAAGACAATAAGTCTAACTATTTATTGACTCCAAAAATGATCAATCATGACTCGAGTTTTTTATTTATGAACAAGTTTCAGTTTTGAACGTCGATTGGTTTTTCATTTTGTTTCAAGAGAAAAATTATTAAATTATTTGTATTTTTAAAAATGTTTGAACTGACCTAGTTTGTCGTTGTGTTTATCTGAGGATTTTGTAGTTCTCGATTGATGTTTCACAACCACCAAAATATTAACATCGAATTGTCTCTGAAAAAGTTTAATAAAATCCTCACAACAATTAGCGATTGAATATCTCAATTGATTCGTTCGAGTTTTTCATTTCAAAAACGTACTGTAATTTCGTTTCAGAAGCTACAAAACTGCCCCCCAAAAAGAAAATCTGATTTGAAATGTGCGATCCATCAGCAAGAAGCGAGGTCAAACTACTGCAAGCGGTGCAGAACAAGTGTCTGTGGCAAGTGCTGGATCCAGCTGCATTCCACCCCGCCTCACAACGCCGGAGATGTTATACCGTTTGAACTATTCAAACAAAAACGGATCAACCAATACTACAAGTCCGAACCTGTAGCGGACAAAAAGAACGTTATTAAGTTCCACGCTATCTTCACGAAGCAGACCAAGTCTTTCGCTTCCATAGACAACGAATTTCGAAACCTGCTCGAGCAAATGCAAATCGAAGATGCTCTGGCTGTTGAATTGCGAAACGCCAGAACTTCCGATGAAATGGATGACATAATGCGTCAGATGCAGAAGTCACGTGATGCCCAAGCTCATTTCGTTCTACGTATCGAAAAAGGGTACAGCGACGTATCAATTTCGATGGAGAGGTCTAAGACGTGTGTCGGCGCTTTGACCAGGAATGTGACCCCGAATTTGGACGAACTGTTTTCGCGTGATCAAAAAAGAGAAGTCAGTCGAAGTCACTCTATCAAAGGAGAAAGCAGCATGGACTCCATCTACTCACCTTTTTGAATAATTAGTTTTTTTTTAAATAGTCAGAGGATGTTGTCAACTAGCTCCCCTTCTTTAGCAGAAGGGTAAATTCCTTGCCAAAATTTAGAAACGCTCAACCATAGAATTAGTCTAGGGGGTGGAAGTTTTTTTAGGCAGCATAGGTGGGGGTGCTATAGTTAATATTAGATCAAATACGGAAACTGGTGTTTCATTAGAACTTTTAGCCAGAGCAAATAAACAAACTTCAAATGACTAAGAACCGTTTGATCAATTCGATAAGGGCAGAATTTCTCTTCTAGGTATGAAATTTGGAAAAAAAACGGCTGAGATCTTGAAAATTTCGCAAGTTCTGACAAAATGACCAAAATTTGATCTTAACGGACGACACTTGTGAACGGACCTGTAGATTCAGTGGTGCTCTCGTAGGCAGTAAAATAGTTTGCTTGAGCTGTAGGTTTTTTTGTAACTAACTACCAACAATGGAACTGCGCGAAAAAAATTTATTGTTCCGACCATTGAAAATGGGGATGAACTTTGTATTCTGGTGTGTTTTTGTTTTTTTCCTTTTGCTCTCCACTGAAAATCAGGTACCACAAATAATGATCGAACTGGGTTGAATGATATATTATATTGAAGCCCTCTGAGTCGTCATTCGAACTACAAAATTTTCAAGAAAGTTTTCCCGGTGTCGAGAAAAACCGGATTGAAATTTTTGATCAAAAATTCAAAAAAACTGCAAAAAAAACTTGAAAAAATTTTTAAAATTTTTTTAAAATTTTTTTCTCCGTTATTGTGGTAGATTTTTTTCAAATTTTGTTTTACAAATTGCTTATTTAAGCATGGCTGTCAAATATACCTAATCCCCAATTTTTTGTTCAGCTCATTTTATCACACCACGCCGAAAAAAAACGACAATAATTTGAAAAAAGTTTGTGCGACTTTTTCAAGACTATGGTCGGAACATTCTGTGCTACTTGCCATGTACTGAAACTTTTCTGAAAGAGCTTTTGAATTTTTCTGACCCTGAAATTTTTCTGAAAACGCTTTTGGCATCAATACATACTAACTTTGAGGCGGCTAAAAACAACGCTATTTTTTTGATCAAAATTTTTTTTAAAAAAACTGCTGGAAAACGGATTCTTTGGCCGATTTTTCAAAATCCTACATCCGCCCCTGGCAAGTGCCTAACGTTAAACTGTCTTTTTTAATACCAATTTTTTCACAGAACTGACTTTGACAGCAAATAACTGAAATTGGTTGTTTCATTATTTTATTTTGATGGGTCGCCCTGAGTGTTATAATAACATTTGCTGTAGATTCTTTGGATTAAATTCAACATCAAATTTTCCAATGTGTTAAATCCGGGCTGAAAAGTTTTAGCGTTTTTGATATATTGTCCTGATATTGACAAGGAAAATGGAGTTTGATATCATGTGGGGTTGAAAATTGGCCGCTATCCACACGAACGATTTCTCTAAACAGGAGCAGATTAAGGCTTTAGAGTCGCGCTCCCACGATATTGACGGTTGCAAGTAGTCCCCACTCCCTCTCAAATTGCTATTTAATGAACTCAATTTTGATCAACGAACCATAAACTTCAACTAAAAGCGCTATTATGCACTTTTTTAAGCTAGAGCACGATAAACATATATGATTTCCTTAAAAACATTCTTTTGAATTAATAAAATTTTCTGGCAATGGTTTGACAGTCTTTTCTTTCTTTGTCGGTCGAGGCCAATATAAACCTTTTGATGTATTGAGAAAAAAAAAGGACAGCATAATATTTGATTGTTTCGGTTTTCTCCCAATTATGTATAAAAACGAGTTTACAGAATTCAACCTGCAATTTTTGTACCATTTCAAATTGAGGAAAACAAGTGACAGCACAAAGGTTTCCATAGTAAAATATACCACGCCAACTTATCCCATAGCAATATATCCCAATTGAAAAAATAGCTCTTACTATAGAAGCCCTCAACAATTTAAAATATCCCATGTTTGAGTTTCAGAGGATCTAAAGCTAAGTCTTGTTAGAAGCGACAACGGGCTAGTCCTTATTTGTAAAAAAGGTATTTAAAATTAGTCTCGTTTCAAAACTTATCATAATTAATTGAGACGAAGTATAAAAATAGAGATTGTAAACACCTCTTTTTTATGGGATACTTGTGCTATTTCCAGACATATAATTGAGCAAAATGGATGCTCAAACAAAATAAAACCATATTGGTACGCTCAAATACAATAATGATTTTAAAAACCAGGTGTAGAGCCATCTATGGGTTCAACGCCGGTCGCATACTCTGGTTGAACAGAAAACCCAAATCAGCTTCGATATAGCCAGTTAAATGCAGCTGAGCGCAAGGATGTTAACATTGACAAGGTTTAAACGGCTTTTTCAAACAGCTTTAAAATCTTTGGATAGATCCTTGATGAAAATTCCCAAGCTGACGAAAACGAAGAAAACTCTTGTAGTGATAGAAACTTTTGTTGTTACGTGTGTAGTTTGGTAGAAAACTTGACAAAGAATTTTTTTCTTTGAAACCTCAGCTTTTAAGTAAGTACACAAAATTTTTCCTTCTTTAAAACCTTTGCTTTTACGTAACTTTTATGATAGAAAAAACTACAACACAAAACTTTTTTTCTTTGAAACCTCTGCTTTTATGTGTGTAATGTAGTGGAAACCATGACAACAAAAATTTTTTTTCTTTTTCGAAACTACTGCTTTAAAGTGTGTAGTACGGTAGAACTTGACTACACAAAATTTCTTTTCTTCGAAACCTCTCCTTTCAGATGTGTCGTATGGTGGTAGACAACATGAGAACACGAAATTTTTTTGTATGACACCCCTGATTTACGCGTGAAATATAATTAGTAGCAAAAAGTTCGGACAGACAGAATTAATTAAAATGAGCAATCAGTGCTTTTTGACGTTTTTTTGCATGCAAAATCTGAAGCCGAACAACCTTGAATTTTTTGTCAGGCCAAATTTAAGATGCGAGATCTTCGGATATCCGAAGGTTATGCTGGCCTATTTTTTAAATACTGCAATGAACATCCAGATTTTACTATAAAACAGTTAGGAAAGTTAGTTAAAAAACAAAACACCGAAAAAAAACAGATTAGGCCGCACAAAAAAAAAACGGCAGTGAAGATGATCAAATCATTTAAAATTTGGAAACTAAACGCAGAAAAACGAGAGCCACCCTGAGCAGTAATTTTCCTGTTTCAAGGTTTACTGTTCGACGCTTCGGATGCAATTGTCCGCCGTGGTTATAATTTTCGAGCAAAACTCTGCTTTATCAACTTTCGACGTTATGTTTATTTCAGTTTTAATTTCGGTTGATGTCTAGACAGTTGCTCTTTTTAATTAATTCTGTCTGTCCGAACTTTTTGCAACTCTCTATATGATAGAAATCATAACAACAAAAAAGTCTCTCTTTGAAGCTTCTGCTTTTACGTGTAGTATGGTAGAAAAAAAAACAACAAAAAGTATTTTTGAAATCTCTGCAAATACATGTGTGAATTAAGGTAGAGAAAATAGCACCATAGAAGTTGTTTTCTCCAAAACCTCTGCTTTTACGTGTGTGGTATGGTGGAAAAAGTGACAACACAAACTAACCTTTTTTTTGAAACCTCTGCTTTTACGTGTCTTGTATTGTAGAAAAAATGATAGCACAAACTTTTTTCTTTGAAAAAATTTCTTTTGCGTTAGTAGCATGATAGCAAACATGAAAACTCTGTTTCACGTGTGTGTACTATGGTAGAAAAAACTACAAAAAAAAAACTTCTTTCTTTAAAACCTCTGCTTTTATGTAATTTGCAGAAAAAACTACGAGTTAAAAAAAATGACTACAGAAAACTGCTTTTGTTTGAAACATCTCCATTTACGTGTATAGTGTGGTAGAAAACATGGCATCAAGAAACCTTTTTTAAACTTCCGCTTTTACGTGTGTAGTACGGTAGAAAATTGACAACAAGGTTTTTTTGTTTGAAACCTCCGCTTTTACGTGTGTGTACTATGGTAGAAAAAAATACAACAAAAAATTAGCTTACACTGAAACCTCTGCTTCTGAGTGTGCAGTATGCTAGAGAACTCGACCACACAAAATTTTTTTCTTTGAAACCTCTGCTTGTACGTAGGTAGCATGGTTGAAAAATTGACTTCACAAATTTTCTTTCATTTGGAAGCTCTGCATTTACGCATTTACGTGTATAGTGTGGTAGAAAACATGGCATCAAGAAACCTTTTTTAAACTTCCGCTTTTACGTGCGTAGTACGCTAGAAAACTGACAACAAGGTTTTTTTGTTTGAAACCTTCGCTTTTACGTGTGTGTACTATGGTAGAAAAAACTACAACAAAAAATTTGCTTCCTCTGAAACCTCTGCTTCTGAGTGTGCAGTATGCTAGAGAACTCGACCACACAAAATTGTTTTCTTTAAAACCTCTGCTTTTACGTAGGTAGTATGGTTGAAAAAATGACTTCACAAATTTTCTTTTATTTGGAACCTCTGCATTTACTTGTATAGTGTGGTAGAAAATATGACATCAAGAAACGTTTTTAAACTTCCGCTTTTACGTTGTAGTACGCTAGAATACTGACAAGAGTTTTTTCATTTGAAGCCTCCGCTTTTACGTGTTTGTACTATGGTAGAAAAAACTACAGCAAAAATTTAGCTTCCTCCGAAACTTCTGCTTCCGAGTGTGCAGTATGCTAGAGAACTTGACCGCACAAAATTTTTTTTTTACGAAACTTCTGCTTGTACGTAGGTAGTGTGGTTGAAAAATTGACTTCACAAAACTTATTTTATTTGGAAGCACTGCATTTAGGTGTATAGTGTGGTAGAAAACATAGCTTCTAGAAACCTTTTTTAAACTTCCGCTTTTACTTGTGTAGTACGCTAGAAAACTGACAACAAATTTTTTTTTTGAAACCTCCGCTTTTACATGTGTGTACTATAGAAGAAGAACTACAACTTAATATTTTCTTCCAGTGAAACCTCTGCTTCTAAGTGTGCAGTATGCTAAAAAACATGCCCACACAAAAATTTTTTATTTGAAACCTCTGCTTGTACGTAGGTAGCATGGTCGAAAATTGACTTCGCAAAACTTCTTTAGTTGAAACCTCTGCTTTCACGTGGTGTATTATGGTAGAAAACTTGACAACCGGAAACTTTTTTTTAAACCTCTGCTCATACGTCTGCAGTGAAGTAGAAACCGTGAAATCAAAAAGATTTGTATATTAAATCTTCTGCTTTAATGTGTGTAGTACGATAGAAAAAAGACTACACACAAACTATTTTTTTCGAAACCTCTGCTTTCACGGGTGTAGTATGGTAGAAGAAATGATAACAAAAAATTCTTTTCTTCGAAATCTTTATTGTTACATGTAGGTACTATGGTAGAAAAAACTACAACAAAAACCTCTGATTTTTCGTGTCTTGTATTGTAGAAAAAATGACAGCACAAACTTTTTCTTTAAAACTTCGGCTTGTATGTCTGTGTTTTGATAGGAAATATGGCAAATAAAGGATTTTTTTCTTTGCAATCTCTGTTTTTACGTGTGTGTTTTATGGTAGAAAAACTTCAACAAAAAATTTTTTTCTCTAAAATCTCTGCTTTAAAGTGTGCAGTATAGTAGAAAACATGACACTCAAAGTTTCTTTTACTTGAAACCTCTGCTTTTACGTGTCTTGTATTGTAGAAAAAATGACAACACAAACTTTTTTCTTTAAAACTTCGGCTTGTATGTCTGTGTTATGATAGAAAATATGACAAATAGAATTTTTTTTTTTGGAACCTCTTTTTTTTGTGTGTGTTTTATGGAAGAAAAAATACAACAAAAAAAATCTTTCTTTGAAATCTCTGCTTTAAAGTGTGCAGTATAGTAGAAAACAAGACATTCGAATTTTCTTTATTCGGAACCTCTGCTTTTTTTTGTGTAGTTTGGTTGAAAAAATGACTATACAAAACTTCTTTTGTTTGAAACCTCTGATTTTACGTGTATAGTAAGGTAGACAGGATGGCATCAAGAAACCTTTTTTAAACCTCCGCTTTCACGTGTGTAGTACGGTAGAAAACTGACAACAAGAATTTTCTTTATTACGTCTGTGTACAAAAGTAGAACAAAATTATAAAAAAATGTTTTCTTCCTTTGAAATCTCTGCTTCTAAGAGTGAAGTATGCTTGAGAACATGACCACACAAAAATATTTTTTTGGAACCTCTGCTTTTACGTGGTGTATTATGGTGGAACCTCTGCATCTACGTGTATTGTGCTTCAGAAAACATGACATCAAGAAACTTTTATTGAAACATCCAATTTCACGTTTGTAGTACGGTAGAGAACTGAGAACAAGATTTTTTTATTTGAAACCTCCGCTTCTACGTCTGTGTACAAAAGTAGAAAAAAATACTATAAATTATTTTCTTCCTTTGAAACCTCTGCTTCTAAAAGTGAAGTATGCTTGAGAACATGACCACACAAAATATATTTTTTTGGAACCTCTGCTTTTACGTGGTGTATTATGGTGGAAACGTTGACATCCACAAAATTTTTTTCCAACCTCTGCTCTTACGTCTGGAGTTTAGTAGAAACCATGACATCAAAAAAAATGTATCTTTAAAACTTCTGCTTTAATGGTGTACTATGGTAGGAAAAAGACTACACAAAATCTATTTTCTTCGTAACCTCTGCTTTCACGGGTGTAGTATGGTAGAAAAAAGGACAAAACAAAACTTCTCTCTTTGAAACCTGTGCAATTACGTTTGTACTATGCAATTAGTATGGTAGGAAAAATGACAACACATTTTTTTTTGAAACCGCGAACATGTAAAAAGTATGGTTGAAAAATTGACTACACAAAGTTTTCTTGTTTGAAACCTCTGCGTTTACGTGTATAGCGTGGTAGAAAATATGACATCAAGAAACTTTTTTGAAAACCTCACTTTTTACGTGTATAGTACGATAGAAAACTTACACCAAGATTTTTTTTATTTGGAAACTCCGCTTTTACGTGTGTGTACTATAGAAGAAAAACTACAACAAAACATTTTCTTCCAGTGAAACATCTGCTTCTGAGTGTGTAGTATGCTAGAGAACACGCCCACACGAAAATCTTTTACATGAAACCTCTGCTTGTACGTAGGTAGTATGGTCGAAAATTGACTTCAAAAAACTTCTTTTATTTGGAACCTGTGCTTTTACGTGGTGTATTATGGTAGAAAACTTAACATCCGGAAGCTTTTTTAAAACCTCTGCTCTTACGTCTGAAGTGTAGAAGAAAAACCGTGACATCAAAAACATTTGTATCTTTAAAACTCCTGCTTTAATGTGCGTAGTACGGTAGGAAAAAGACTACACAAAGAGATCATTCTTCTTCGAAACCTCTGTTTTCACGGGTAAATTATGGTAGAAGAAATGGTAACAAAATATTCTCTTCGTCGAAATCTCTATTGTTACATTTGTGTATCATAGTAGAAAAAACTACAAAAAGTTTCTTTCTTTCAAATGTCTGCTTTAAAGTGTACAGTAAAGTATAAAACATGACACTCAAAGTTTTTTCATATGAAACCTCTGCTTTTACGTGTCTTGTATTGTAGAAAAGTAACAACACAAACTTTTTTTTTTAATTTCGGCTTGTATGTCTGTGTTATGATAGAAAATATGGCAAATTGAAGATGTTTTTTTTTTCTAACCTCTGTTTTTACGTGTATGTTTCTTGGTAAAAAAACTACTAGAAAAAATGTCTTTCTTTGAAATCTCTGCTTCAAAGTGTGCAGTATAGTAGAAAAAAAGACACTCAAATTTAATTTTTTTTGTTACCTCTGCTTTTTTCTGTGTAGTTTGGTTGAAAAATTATTTACACAACCTCCGCTTTTACGCGTGTAGTACTGTAGAAAATTGACAACAAGAACTTTTTTTTTGAAAACTCCGCTTTTACGTGTGTGCACTATGGTAGAAAAAAAACTACAAAAAAATTGTCTCATTTGAAACCTCAGCTTCTAATTGTGCAGTTTGCTAGAGAAAATGACCACACAAAGTTTTCTTTTTGAAACCTCTGCTCGTACGTAGGTAGTATGGTTGAAAAATTGACTTCACAAATTTTTTTTGCTTGGAACCTCTGCATTTACCTGTATTGTGTTTCAAAAAACAAGACATCAAGAAACTTTTTTTCAAACCTCCACTTTTACATGTATAGTACAGTAGAAAACTGACAACAAAATGTTTTTTTTTATTTGAAAACTCCGCTTTTACGTGTGTGTACTAAACTAGAAAAAAAACTACAACAAATTAATTTCTTCCTTTGAAACCTCTGCTTCTAAAAGTGCAGTATGCTAGAGAACATGACCACACAAAAATATGTTTTTGAAACCTCTGCTTGTACGTAGGTTTTATGGGTGAGAAATTGACTTCAAAAAAATCTCTTTTGGAACCTCTGCTTTTACGTGGTGTATTATGGTGGAAAAGTTGACATCCGCAAAGTTTTTTTTTAAACCTCTGCCCTTACGTCTGGAGCTTAGTAGAAACCTTGACATCAAAAAAAATTGTATCTTTAAAACTACTGCTTTAATGGTGTAGTATGGCAAGAAAAAGGCTACGCAAAATCTATTTTCTTAGAAATTTCTGCTATCACGGGTGTAGTATGGCAGAAAAATGACAAAACAAAAGTTCTCTCTTTGAAACCTGTACAATTACGTTTTTTGTATGTTAGAAAAAATGACAACACAATTTTTTTTCTTGAAACCGCGAACATGTAAAGAGTAGGGCTGAAAAATTAACTACCCAAAATTCTTGTTTGAAACGTGTATATTGTGGTAGCAAACATGACATCAAGAAACTTTTTTTAAAACCTCAGCTCTTACGTGTAAAGTATGGTAGTAGAGTATCACAACAAGAAATTATTTTTTTGAACCTCTGCTTTTACGTAACTTGTAGAAAAAAAGACAACACAAACTTTTTTCTATAAAATTTCTGCTTTTACGTGTGTAGTATGATAAAAACCGTGACAACAGGAACATTTTTCTTTTTTAAACCTCTGCTTGTTTTTGTGTGAACTAGGGTAGAAAAAAACTACCACGAAAAAGTCTTTTCTCTCTGAAACCTCTGCTTTTAAGTGTGCAGTATGGTAGAGAACAAGACAACACAAATTTTCCACTCCTTGAAACTTTTGCTTGAACGCGTGTAGTTTTGTTGAAAAAATGACAAAAAAAACTTTTGTTTTTGAATTCTCTATTCTTAGGTCTGTGTACTGTGGTAGAAAAAACTATTTTACGAAACTTTTTTCCTTCAAGCCTCTGCTTGCACCTGTCGTTTATTGTAGAAAAAAAGACAACACAAACCTTTTTCTTTGGATTTTATGCTTTTACGTGTGTAGTATGATAGAAAAATTGACAATAGGAACTTTTTTCTCTTTGAAACTTCTGCTTGAACGTGTGTGTACTATGGTAGAAAAATCTACCGCAAAAAATTGTGTTTTTTTGAAACCTCCCCTTGTACGTTTGTATTTAGGTAGAAAAGTTGCTTACACAACACTCCTTTTGTTTTAAACCTCTGCTTTTACGTATGAAGTATGGTAGAAAACATAACAACAACATAAAAATTTTCTCTAGTATGGTAGAAAATTGACAACAAGCAATGCGTTTCTTTGAGACCTCCGCTTGTACGTGTGTAGTATGTTAGATAAATTGACTACACAAAACTTTTTTTCTTTGAAACCTCTGCTTCTACCTGTGTGTACTATGTTAGAAAAAACCAACCACTACAAAAAATTCTCCTTTGCTTTGAAACCTCTGATTGTACGTGTGTATTATAGTTGAAAAGTGATTACACAAAGATTCTTTTGTTTGAATCCGTTGCATTTACGTGAATACGTACAAAATATGACATCAAGACATTACTTGTGTACTATGGTAGAAAAATCTACAAAAAAAATTTTTTTCTTTATTAAAATCTCTGCTTTTACATGTTTTTTTTTGTAAGAAAAACGACAACACAAACTTTTTTCTTTGAAAAATATGCTTTTGCGTTAGTAGTATGATAGCAAACATGACAGCAAGAACATTTTTTTCTTTGGAAACTTTGTTTTACGTGTGTGTACTATGCTAGAAAAAACTAAAACAAAATTTTTTTTGTCTCTAAAACCTCTGTTTCTCGTGTCTTGTATTGTAGAAGAAAGGACCACAGACTTTTTTTTTCTGAACTTTCTGCTTTTACGTGTTTGTACTATGGTAGAAAAATCTACCACAAAAAAAATCTACTTTCTTTGAAACCTCAGCTTGTACGTGTGTATTTAGGTAGAAAAAATGCCTATACAACATTCCTTTTGCTTAAAACTTCTGCTTTTACCTGTGAAGTATGGTAGAAAACATAACAACAAGCAATGCTTTTCTTTGAGACCTCCGCTTGTACGTGTGTAGTGTGTTAGTAAAATTGACTACACAAAACAATTTTTGTTTGAAACCTCTGCTTTAACATGTGAAGTTTGATCAAAAATATGACAAAAATAACAATTTTTTTAAACCTCTGTTTCTACCTGTGTGTACTATGCTGGGAAAAAAACACTACAAAAAGAATCTCCTTTTTTTTGAAACCTCTGATGGTACGTGTGTAGTATGGTTGAAAAGATGATTACACAAAATTTCTTTTGTTTGAATCCTTTGCATTTACGTGAATAGGTACAAAATATGACATCAAGCCATTACGTGTGTACTATGTTAGAAATTTTTCGTTGTTTGAAACCTCTGCTTTTACATGTTTTATATTGTAGGAAAATTGACAGCACAAACTTTTATCTTTGAAAAATTTGCTTTTGCGTTAGTTGTATGATAGCAAACATGACAGCAAGAACGTTTTTTTCTTTGAAAACTCCTTTTTACGGGTCTGTATTATGGTAGAGAAAACTACAACAAAAACTTTTCTTTCTCTGAAACCTGTGCTTTCACATGTCTTGTATTGTGAAAGAAACGACAACACAAAACTTTTTTTCTTTGAAACCTCTGCTTTTACGTGTGTAGTGTAGTAGAAGCCTTGACAACAAAAAAAGTTTTTCTCTTCGAAACTACTGCTTTAAAGTGTGTAGTACGGTAGAACTTGACTAAACCAAAAATTTCTTTTCTTCGAAACCTCTCCTTTCAGATGTGTAGTATGGTGGTAGACAACGTGAGAACACAAAATGTTTTTGTATGACATCCCTGATTTACGCGTGAAATATGGTAGAAATCATGACAACAAAAAAGTCTCTCTTTGAAGCTTCTGCTTTAACGTATGTAGTATGGTAGAAAAAAAGACAACAAAAAGTTTTTTTTTTGAAATCTCTGCTAATACATGTGTGAATTAAGGTAGAAAAAATAGCACCACAGAAGTTGTTTCCTCCGAAGCCTCTGCTTTTACGTGTGTGGTATGGTAGAAAAATTGACTTTTCAAAACTTCTTTTGTTTGAAACCTCTGCTTTCACATGAAAAAAGGTACTACACAAATTTTTTTTTATAAAAACTTTGCTTTTACGTGTGTAGTATGATAGAAACCGTGACAACAGGAACAGTTTCTCTTTGAAACCTCCACTTGTTTATGTGTGTACTATGGTAGAAAAAACTACCACGAAAAAATCTTTTCTCTCTGAAACCTCTGCTTTTAAGTGTGCAGTATGGTAGAGAACGTGACAAAACAAAACTTCTACTCCATGAAACTTTTGCTTGAACGCGTGTAGTTTGTTGAAAAAATGACAATAAAAACTTTTTTTTTTGAATTCTCTATTTTTAGGTCTGTGTACTGTGGTAGAAAAAACTATATTACGAAACTTTTTTTTCTTTCACGCCTCTGCTTGCACCTGTCGTGTATTGTAGAAAACAGGACAACAAAACTTTTTTTCTTTAGAATTTCTGCTTTTACGTGTGTAGTATGATTGAAAATTTGACATTAGGACCTTTTTTCTCCTTGAAACTCCTGCTTGTACGGGTGTGTACTATGGTAGAAAAATCTACCGCAAAAAAACTTCTCTTTTTGAAACCTCCGCTTGTACGTTTGTATTTAGGTAGAAAAATTGCTTACACAACACTTCTTCTGTTCTGAAAAAGAACCACTACAAAAAAATTTCTCTTTTTTAAACCTCTGATGGTACGAGTGCAGTAGGGTTGAAAAGGTGATTACATAAAAATTAATTCTATTGTTTGAATCCTTTGCATTTACGTGAATAGGTACAAAATATGACATCAAGCCATTACGTGTGTACTATGTTAGAAAAACCTACTTCAAAAACTTTTTTCTTTATTTGAAAACTCTGCTTTTACATGTTTTTTATTGTAGGAAAATTGACAGCACAAACTGTTTTCTTTAAAAAATTTGCTTTTGCGTTAGTAGTATGATAGCAAACATGACAGCAAGAACGTTTTTTTCTTTGAAAACTCTGTTTAACGTGTGTGTACTATGGTAGAGAAAACTATTACAAAAAATTTTCTTTCTTTGAAACCTCTGCTTTCACGTGTCTTGTATCGTAGAAGAGAGGACAACACAAACTTTTTTTGTTGAAATTTTTGTTTCTACGTGTAGAGTATGATAGAAAACTTGATAAAAGGAACTTTTTTTCTTTGAAACCTCCGCTTGTACGTGTGTGTACTATCTTAGAAAATTCTACCACAAAAAAATCTTCTTTCTTTGAAACCTCAGCTTGTACGTGTGTATTTAGGAAGAGAAATTTCCTACACAACATTTCTTTTGTTTGAAATCTCCGCTTTTACGTGTGAAGTACGGTAGAAAACATGACAACAAGCAATTCTTTTCTTTGAGACCTCCGCTTGTAGGTGTGTAGTATGTTAGAAAAATTGACTTTCAAAACTTCTTTTGTTTGAAACCTCTGCTTTCACTTGTGTATTATGAATTATGAATGAAAAAGCGACTACACAAAAATTATTTTTGTTTGAAACCTCTGCATTTACGTGAATTTGTACAAAAAATGACATCAAGATTTTTTTTTAGAAAAGTCTGCCATCACGTGTGTTCTATGTTTGAAAAATCTACATCATAAAAAAATTCTTTCTTTGAAATTTCTGCTTTTACGTGTCTTTTATTGTTGAAGAAAGGACAACACAAATTTTTTCCCTTGATATCCTGCTTTCACGTGTGTTTTATGATAGAAATTTTGATAACAGGAACTTTTTTCTCTTTGAACCTCCGCTTTTACCTGTGAAGCATGGTAGAAAACATGACAACAACAAAAAATTATCTCTCCTTGAAATTTCTGCTTTTACATGTGTAGTATGATAGAAAACTTGAAAACAGGAATTTTTTTCTCTTTGAACCCTCCGTTTGTACGTGTGTATTTAGGTAGACAAATTGCCTGCACAACACTTCTTTTGTTTGAAAACTCTGCTTTTACTTGTGAAGAATGGTAGAAAACTTGACAACAAAAACTTTTTCTGTATAAAATTTCTGCTTTTACGTGTGTAGTATGGTAGAAAAATTGACAACAAAAAATGTTTCTCTATGAAATTTCTGCTTTAACGTGTGTAGTATGATAGAAAACTTGAAAACAGGAATTTTTTTCTCTTTGAGCCCTCCGCTTGTACGTGTGTATTTAGGTAGACAAATTGCCTGCACAACATTTCTTTTGTTTGAAAACTCTGCTTTTACTTGTGAAGAATGGTAGAAAACTTGACAACAAAAACTTTTTCTCTATGAAATTTCTGCTTTAACGTGTGAAGTATGGTAGACAGCATGACAGCAATATTTTCGTTTAATCAAAACTCTGATTTACATATGCAGTGTGGTAGATAAAATTATTACAACACAAAATTTTCTTCTCTTTGAAACCTCTGCTTCTACGTGTGTAGTCTGGTAGGAACAATGACAACAAGAAATGCTTTTCTTTGAGACCTCTGCTTTTACGTGTATGTACTATGCTATAAAAGTCTACAACAAAAAAAAACTCTCACTTTGAAACCTCCGCTTTTAAATGTGCAGTATGATAGAGATTGACACCACAAAATTTCTACTCTTTGAAGTTTCTGCTGGAACGCGTGTAGTATGGTTGAAATATTGACAACAAAAACTTCTTCTCTTTAAATCCTCTATTCTCATGTCGGTGTACTGAGGTAGAAAAAACTACATCAAAAGCTTTTTTCCTTTGAAACCTCTGCTTTTACTTTTTTGTATTGTAGAGAAAATGACAAAACAATTTTTTTTCTTTGAACCTTTTACTTTTACGTGTGTAGTGTGATCAAAAGCATGACAACAAGAACCTTCTTTTTTTTAAACCTCTGCTTTTACGTGTGTAGTCTAATTGAAAAACGACAAGACAAAATTTCTTTTGTTTGAAACCTCTGCATTTATGTGAATAGGTAGAAAACATGACATGAAGAAAGTTTTTTTTTAATTCTGCCGTTACGTGTGTACTATGTTAGAAAAATTCACTGTAAAAAAATTCTTTTTATGAAACCTGTGCTTTTACGTGTCTTGTATTGTCGAAAAAATGACAGCGCAAATCTTTTTCTTTGAAAAATTTGCTTTTGCATTTGTAGTATAATAGCAAACTTGCTAACAAAAACACTTTTTTCTTTGAAAACTCTGTTTTACGTGTATCTACTATGGTAGAGAAAACTACATTCGAACATTTTTCTTTTTTTGAAACTTTTGTTCTACTTAACTTGTAGAAAAAAGGACAACACAAACTTATTTTTCTATAAAGTTAAATGTGTAGTATGATAGAAAACGTGACAACAGGAACATTTTTCTTTTTGAAACCTCTGCTTATACATGTGTGTACTATGGTAGAGAAAACTACAAAAAAAAAATTTTTATCTTTGAAATCTTTTCTTTTAAGTGTGCAGTATGATAGAGAACATGACAACACAAAATTTCTACTCTTTGAAACCTCTGCTTGCCCGTGTGTAATATGGTTGAGAAATTGACTACAAAAATGCTTCGTCACCGATGTCACATCCATCAAAAAGCTTGAACACGGGTTCGATTGAAAGGTTTAGTTCTTTTACGATATATAAAAGTGTTGTCGCCTTTATGTTGAGGATGCTGTCTTCACATAAGCATTTTCGCCGTAAGGACTTACGGATCACCGACCCCACTGAACTTGATAGTGCAGAAAACAAACTCATACATCTTGCTTAGTTAAAAACACTCACCAATGGCAAACAAATTAGGAGTAGTAAAATTGCCACATACTCTCCATTTATCGGTCCCACTAGTATCATTCGTTCCACCTGCAGGATTGTTCGCTCATTGAATACCGAGTTTGCTAATAGGCACCCAATTTTACTAGTTCGCTTGTTGACCGCAGCCTCAATTATAAGCATTTTCATCAAGGTTTAGATTACATGTGTTCCGTTGTAAATATGAGATATGCAATACTTGGGCTGCGTCGACTACTTCGGTCTATCAAAAATCATTGTGTAACATGCCGTAAGCGCAAGGCAAGCACCATCCAGCCAGTTATGTCCAATTTACCTGTCGAACGGCTCGGATATAAGCAACCACCCTTTAATCAAATGGGTGTGGATTACTGTGGACCGCTTTACGTTCCCGTTCGCAGAAGCACTGAAAAAAGGCGGGGATTTTTTTTTCACTTGCCCCACCACCAGGGCTCTACACCTTGAGATCGTACCATCTCTGGACACTAGTTCTTGTTTCATGGACATTGAACGGTTCATTGCGCGTCGTGGTACACCAAACACGATCTGGTCGGATAACGGCAGGAATTTGGTTGGTGCGTAAAAGGAATTACTCGCCTGCAGCAAGAGTTGGAACGGCATAGCTCCGACCACTTTTGCACACAAAGGTGTTGCTTGGAAATTTAACCCGCCAGGCGCACCCCATCATGGCGGCTCCTGGGATTCTTTTGTCCGCAGCGTGAAGCGCGTGCCTTATGTTATACTAAGCAGTAGGCCAGTTACTGAAGAGGTGTAAGGAACAACACTCTGCTAAGTTGAGCAGGCTCTGAATTCGCGGCCAACCACTCCCGTTAGTACTGATTCACGTGAGTTTAAAGCGTTAACCCCAAACCACTTTTTGATGGGACAACTAGCCACAAGCTTTCTTATGCTTTTACCTGGGGAGCACTTCGACCACAAGAAAAGGTAGGTACGAGCGCAGTCGTATGTTAATGCTATTTGGTCTCGTTGGCTTCGCGAATATGTTCACTCACTGAATAAACGTGTCAAGTTGCGCACTCATTCTAACTTCACTCTTAAGACAGGCGATCTTGTATGATTGATTGAGCCCAATAGTCCGCGTGGGTACTAACCTTTCGCCCGGATTGTCAAGCTAAACTACGGACAGGACGGTTGCGCCCGATCCGCTCTTGTTAAGACCGTAAATCATGAAGTCGCGCGGCCGACCGTTAAGCTCGCCACGGTTCTTCATTCTTCAGGGGGAGGCTGTTGGAGCGGAAATGTAAGCGAGAGTATAAATGCATGTAGACAAACTTGAAAAAACTTGAATATGATTGGACCGATATATAACTACCTTAAACACAGTTGGCCATGCGGCCAAGAGACAAGTCTATCACGCCGATCAACCGGGTTCGAGTCCTTCCTTTGGCAGACCTTAAAACATATAGACCCGAGAGGTTATAGCCCCATTTGACCGTTTTTCAGAGTTTTTTTTTGGTTCTAATTTGGTTCAGCCTTCATTAGGGCTGACCGCCGAAAAGAGCAATTTGTCTCAAAGACATACCGGTTCTTGTGGCCAGCTTGCGCCAAAATAAATTATAATCGGGGCTCAATATTGTTGAAAGTATGAACGAGATTTTTGGACTTTGGATTATTTTACTGTTTGTATTGACGACATGAGTGGTTTGTAATGCCAAAAATACAAATAAAGTTTTTTTGTCTAACCAATGTTTCCTAGTTACAGATATTGAGCGAACATACTTTATTAATCGCTGCATTCTTAATTGACGATTTGAAGGGCGAAATGTTTGAGAGGCGAAACGTGCAAATACATTCATTAAGGGTGAAATGTGCGAGAAGCGAAATGTGTGAATACCACTATAGTGGACTGTAGAACTGATTTATACTATTTCTTGGAAAATCAGTAGTTGCTAGCAGTCTCCTTCGGCAAACAAGATGCTGGTTTAAGGTGGTTTTGCTGGCTTTTTTGACAACTTTGGTCTTATCTCAAAAAACTTCAAACTTTCAATTCCGAAAAAAACTATTACTTTTGGCAAAAATTTTACTGTGAATCTTGTTTTGTACGTATACTGGCAATTTTGGAATTGAAGTTTCCTCTTTGACTAAATTGTGCTAAATTATGCCCATTTGTTGCAGTATCTTCGCTAGAGCGGCAATTATTCCGAGAAACAAACAATCGTAACTGCTTTGAGCTAAGATAGTTTAGTGAATTTGAGCAAGAAACGTGAAACTTCTTGCAAAAAAGAGAAGAAAAACCATGTTTTCGATAAGTTTATCAACAGATATCAACAGGATCTATAAGTTTCTCGAGGGGGGGTCGGATTTTCAAAAAAAAATTTTAAATTTTGTCGACCCTTTTTTTGGTCGACTAAATTGATTTTCTGAGCTCTCCCAAACCACTATGAAGACACTAATTTCAGCAATTTTACTCGTTATTAGGCATTTTTTGGAAAATTTCGACCAAAAAAATGCGCTTTTTTCGGCGCGCACTCACTCTTCAAAATTAGTATAGATTAGCACCGAAGGCGGGGTGCCTTTAGTAAGTTTTTAGGTTCCGTCAGCAAATAAGGATATCTCAAAATAGTACAAAGGTGGGAATATCTTCTCAGGTTCTGATGAAAAAGTAGGTGCACTACAGATTTGTCAAAACAGCCAATATGATGTCATTCTAAAATCAATTCCGCCATAATTTGTTTGGGCTGCTAAAAACTTTTTAGGACAAAATTCCGATGTTAAGTCTAAAAAAAAACAAAAAAAAGTTGGAGTTTTGTTTTATCTGTCTAAATTAGGGCAACGAGAGTCAGTCTTAATGCGAGATGAAATTTAGTGATTCATTCTAGCAGTCCCTTTCTGGTACTTCTTTCCGTCATCGATTTTTGGTCGAGATTATAAACTAAATCCAGCGCAAAATCTTCCATTTTTTAAGGGCTTTAAAGGGTTTTTAAAAGGGTCAGCGTCAAAAATTTGAGCAGTTTTCTTTTCAAATTGCACCATCCCCCTTGAAAATATCTAAGCCCATCACAAGTAGCGCCAGGCGCGGATCTACAATTTTCTCAAGGTGGGGTCTGGCGGAAAAAAATTCAAACACTTTGTTAACTTTCATTGAGTCAATCAAATTGATTATTGGATGCCTCCAAAAACACTGCTAAGAACAATTCAAAAATTAAGTTTTCTCAGCTCACGATGATGACTGTTACATCTTTTTATGTATTTTTGGTTTTGTCATGGTACCACCTTGTAGAATATTCAAGTAATATAGCCGTACCTTCTAGCCTTCTTTGCTAAATTATGCTGCTTTATTTTCTGGTACGTAAGTTCTGGATTTTACGTAAGTAATTTGGTTGATTCACGATCGTGCTATGACGCCAAGAATAGACGTGCTATGAGTTTTAATGCTTACAACAATTTTTAAATTTTTTCTATCGAGCCGTAGGTAAAAAAAATAGTTGTAAAACATTATATCACGTGTATTGCTTATGCGAATTTTTTTTTCTAATCCAAAAATAGTGATAAATTGAATTTAAAAAGTCAGCAAAAAGTTTGCTGCCTTTTCAAACCCTCAAATGCTGGAAACAAATGTTTGAAAAATAGCGAGAAAACGAACAAAAAAGCCTCACAATTTTTTATCGCTTAAAATTTTCCTTGAAGCGTGTCCACTTGTTAGCAAAACTTTACTTTCTTATTCGTTTTAGTCAGTTAGGGCAAACAAATTTTATGGTAATTTTTACTCAATTTTGCGGGGGTCATAATAATTTGAAAGCTACATTAAACCATATTTTGCGAATAAGATCAACACTGTTTACCTTTAAACTTCAGTTTATTTCACTAGCGTTACTTCAAGGGCAACAAATCTGAAAGACCGTTTGCTCACTTATATTCTGCTTCTGCTTTCATTCCTTTTATTTTGACTTGCAGTTCAAATA
The DNA here is from genome assembly GCF_963678635.1 of Symsagittifera roscoffensis. NCBI lineage: Eukaryota > Metazoa > Xenacoelomorpha > Acoela > Convolutidae > Symsagittifera > Symsagittifera roscoffensis. The sequence goes on from NC_087062.1 coordinate 89,315,491, forward strand.
ATCTGTCAAATCGAAATTTTGGCCCAGTCGAATTTCTACCCAGACTAAATGTATGCGTAAGACCCCGAGACAAGTGATGCGAAATAGCCCGAATCGAGAGAGTTATCTCAACACAATATACACATATTTCAGTTGGGCAGCTCATATAGGATCCCCCAAGGACCAAAAGGCATTCTAAAAATAGTTCAACTAAAGCTTGATTTTTATCATACCTACCATGAAGTTAGGCCAAGTTAATATTGCATACCATTAACATTATAGCCTCGACCATCTATTTGTCAAAAGCAAGATTTTGTTTATACTTTTGGTGTTGATAGAAAACCCTCTGCAAATATTTCTCTCAAGTGTTATTTAGGAGTTTACTTGTTGGGTTCCAAAATTAGATTTCCGACTTCGCCTTTCTGAAAGGCAGACTAAATACACGTAGCAAACCCGTCTACTGGTTATTATTAAATGCGGTAAAAGAGGCCGATTTGAAGCCTAGTGGGCTCAAAAATTTTCACTTTCACTTTATATAACCCTAGGGAAGTCAAAGTACAGCGCTACCAGCTAGGGTTGTATAATATATTCTGCTTCCTGGAAACACAATTGATATTATTGATCGTCCCAGCTTTACTCCAGCTCAATTCTGAATCGCAGCACGGCAAAATAGTACCATACTATACCATTATTTTCACTGTGCTTTGTTAAACTAAACGTTACCATGGAAAAAGACTTTTACGTGTTATAATTTATTTCCTTCTTTGTCTGACTCTGATATCATTATTATAACAACTTATTACCAAAAATCGTCTGTCTGCGTTGTTAGGTCCACTTTCCATATACAGCAACGCTCTTTCCATTCACGGCGTTTGATTCGTTTAATACTAAAAATGCTTTTTTTCTCAAGACTTTCATACGAAAAAGAGAGACAATAATATATAGCAGAGAACATTTCGCTTTAAAAGGTTCCGAGGAATATTTCCTTTCCAATTAGTTGTACACAAAAGGTTCCCTTAATAGCCATAGGCATATTTTGCCCACAAGTAAATTTTAATCAGTGGTTTTTACAGCACTTTTGAACTTCTTTGATACTCAACAGAAGCTTTAAACAGGATTCAGTTTGATGCGTAAAAGGAGCGAGGGAAAAATAATGCAGAGGTCCGCGGCGTCTACGGGAAAAGAAAAGTAAGTTAACCTCCAGACATTTTTGGCATCTCGCCATTTTATTGATAGATTGAACAAACAATCTTTTCCTCATTTTTCCACAGGCATTATCGCGTTTCTTAGCAAAGCTTTTTTTTACATGAATTTATATTTTCTATCGAAACCAATAGGCATGTGCTAGATTCTCCACCCTATAATGTTTTCAAAACCAGTGCTGAAAGATTAAAATTGTAATCATGTTCAAGCAACAATGATTCTGTACCAAAAATGCTTCAGCTCCGAATACCAGTAGCGGATTTAGGTGAGGCGGGGGGGGGGGGGTTTCGGATCTCTGTTTCCATTGATCAGGGATCTGAGCTCCCTTGTTGACCTCCATGCTATAAAAATATTTGTCTTACAGTTCCTTACAAAAAAAGCTTATCATACAACTTTATGCATGAGTTCTATCAAAAAAATGCTCATATTACCATATATAAAAATTTTATGACTAGCATTTTTTCAACTATTTTCTTTTCAGAAGTCTATCGTAAAGGTTTTTAAGTAAGCTTAAATGAACTTACAGCGGGTTTCAATTGAATGAGATCATATTGGTCATCACACTTAAAACTTTTGGGGATAAAAAACCTTATCATACATTTTCCATTTATGAAAATGGTATGATAAACATTTTTTCTGTTACTGAATCCATAACTGAGGGAAAAAATTTCAAATCTCAGATCAGTCGCTATGCCAGTTTTATGAACAAAAAAAATATTTTTCAAGTTCTTGCATATAAAGCAGCCCATGCACAGTCGTTCTACATTTTTTTTTTAAAAAGGTCACAATGAAGGTTCCCTGTGATGGAAGAGTTTGTAGTTTTCAGTTTAAGATAAAAGTTTATAACCAAAATCTGTTCAATTTGTAGCCATATCCAAAACATTGCATTTTTGTTATAATTTTGCGAGAAATTCAATTTTTATCTTTGTTGGTATCTATCAATTCGTAGTTAAATCTGCGATTTTAATGCCTTTTAACTTGTTGGATTTCTCATCTGAAAAATTTTTGGTTCTGTATTTAGGGGAGAAAAAATAAATATAAAGCGAAATATAAAAATTTACATATCAAAGATGCTTGTCATCCAAATCCAGAGTATGGAAACATTTTAAAGTAATTGCAATCTTCCAAAACAATCAAATGATCTTTTCCAAAGAACCAAAAATAAGGATTCGCCGCTTATTTAGGATAAATTCTCGCAGCTGGTTTTTTTATTGAACCCTTCGTTTCAGATTTGACCGTGCAGTTTCTCAGAAAAAAAGAATAGTTTCTGAAAAACGGTCAAGAGTTCGATAACTTGACTTCACAAAATCCATAGCTTTTTTCTGCCATAAGAAGGTCATGGTAGCTTAAGCAAAAAAAAACCCAAAACCTCGTTTCCCAATTTAATACGAGCACTTAGCCTAAAATTTGGCTAGGTAGTTTTTGAGAAAAGTCAAAAGTTTTCAAAAATGGTCAATAAATTAAAAAATTTTGCAAATCACGTCTAAACATTTGGGCCTAAACGCTTATGCACGAGAACTTCATACAATTTGTTGTTTCGATTGAAAGCAAAGAATCAAAAATTGCGTGGGTAGTTTTCGAGAAAAATCAAACAGTTTTAAAAACAGTACAAAAACCAATTATTGGTGTTTTTCCTGGGGCCATAAAACTTTGGCGTGATCAGTTACACGGGCGATTTCCGCACAACCCGTTGTTTCGAATTACTCAAAATCTCATATTCGGGTTAATAGTTTTGATAAAACAAAAAAATTGAAAAAGATGGGTCAAATATTCTTAAAAATAAGAAATTTAATTGACAAAATAATATTTGTGCGAAACGTACTCCACTTTATAAGTCTTAGATTGGGTAGTTTTGATTAAATTTTATAAAAATGAGCATATCTTAAAATTTATCGTTACTACCAAAATGACCATTCTGTTAACTAATTTATTTAAGTGGAAAAACTTAGCACCCGATTACATGACCTTTGCTTATCGCAAGGGTAATAACAAAGAAAATTGAGTGTTATCAGTTCTTGTTTATCATGTAAGTTACGAAACTTTGGAAGTTAGTTGAAAAAGTATTTAGACTTTTTCAAATGTATTGACTGACCAATGAGGCCGTTCAGCTTATTCAAACTGTTTAGACATACACGCAGAAATTTTCTAAGACTATAATTATTATTTTTTTTTGGTTTTCATTTAGCATTTTGTTCATCTTCTTATCATCTAGCATTTTGAAATATATTCATAAGTTCTCCCAGGGCAAATCTTAAAATGTTCTGTTAACCCTTAGACAAAATAGAAATTGTCTTAGACAACAAGTGATGAAATTTAAAGTTTCCAAAAGTCTTCTAACTTTTCTGCAATTTTTACACCCCCCCCCCCCTCACACGCAAAGTTAAGTACTGAATGATTGACTTCGAGATCATTAACACAAAATAGTTCGATTAGCTGCCTTCAAATGAATTTGGAGTGATTTCTGACTCGGGTGAATTCGCTGCCCACATTGGAAAACCTCAATAATTTCACAAAAAATCAGTTGATTTGATTTCTTTTATAATTGAGCTCAATTCATCAATATCTTTCAAACTGAGATCCGTCATTTCAAATACTCGAAATTTCTTTGATAAAAAACCCGAAAACAAACTCTCGGTTAATTTCTTCAGCAGTCGAAACATTTTTCTGCATGCTGTTAGTACTTATCAAGAACAGATGGAATCAAAATAGAACAAGACTGCTCATATCAGGGCGAAGCGCTGAATGTTCGACTGCATTTTAAGGTCTATGGAGCAGTAATAACATTAGAAAAAATAAATGTTAAAAAATAAAATAAAAAAAAAACTCTAAAATTTGAAACTTTTATGAAAATCATCCCCCCACACGCCAAATAAAGTATAAAAGGATAGATTTTGTTCCTTGTAACAAATCAATTATGGCAAATAAGCTTCTTTCAATCAATTTGGAACGATTTCTAAAGACGTTTAACTCTCCGCTTACGCGTTAACAGCGCGAAATATATCGCTCGTTAATTGTCCCAAATTGGCCAAAATAGCAACCTTTAAACCCCATAATTTTACAAAAAATAATCACAATTGAAATATTTTTTCAATTTTGAGCTCAGGACAACAGTTCCTTTTGAATGTTATAAATAAATTCCGTCAAAAATGGCTGGTTAAAAAGTCAAAATTTGTCTGGAGAAAAAAAAGCCAACCACGAGCACAAATATTCGTTACTTTCGTATCGAAAGTCGGAACAATTACACGGCGTGTTTTGTGAATTCACTTTGAGAAATTTTTCGTAAACAATTGTTCTCGATATCTAGAATTTTGCCATCTTCAAATCCAAAAGTAGAAATTTGCTTCTTAATCGAAAACTATTAACTAATAGGTGCATTATCACAATAGATGGTAAAGTTGCAAATGCTATTTTTTGGTCGCACACAATTTGCCCAATGCTGTAAGTTTTCCAAATCAAAATGGTATATTTTTTTTCGAATTATCATTTTCCTAATTGGAAATGAAAATTTTGTTCATCTTTGCATAAAAACTTCTGCGTCATTTTTATCGTTGGTGAATAAGAATTTAATTATGATTTTTTAATAGTGAGAAAGATTGTATGAAGAAAAAAATGTACCACTATTTCTAATGTATCGGCTATTAACACAAACCTAATCTTTTCTCCCATATTCCACAAATAAAAACAAGACTGCTGGTATCAGGAAGAAGCCCTCAATGTTTTGACTGCTTTTTGAGGTCTATAGAGCAGTAATAATATTTAAAAATTATATGTAATTAAATAAAATGAAAAATTTTGTTTTCTTAAACTTGAAAATTTTATGCAAATCATCCCCCACAACGCCAAATATAGTACAAAAGGATAGAATTCGCTCCATGTAACAAATCATTTATGGCAATTAAGCAAATAAGCTTCTTTCAACCAATTTGGAACGATTTCTAAAGACGGATTAGCTCTCCGCTTACGCGTTAACAGCGCGAAATATATCGCGCGTTAATAGTCCCAAATGGTCCAAAATGGCAAGCTTTAAGCCCCCATAACTTTACAAAAAATGATCACTAGCGACATATTTTTTCGAATTTGAGCTCAGGACAACAGTTTCTTTCGAATGATATTTTAAAAAATCCGTCAAAAATGGCTATTTAAAAAGTCGAAATTTGTCTGAAGAAAAAAAACCCACCCGAGCACAAATTTTCCGTTACTGTCGTATCGAAAATCGGAACAATGAATACCTCAAATTCCACTTGAAATCAATTCGATAAAAAACACGCAGTCTTTACAAATAAACAGGCTTTACTAACTTCGGATGAAAGTTTGGTTTAGTCCGTGAGTTGAATTTGTTTTCTAGTTTTTCATCTAAAATGAGAAAACTAATAGAAAGAAATGTATATTTTTTGACATTCATCAAAATTATCGAAACAATTTCCTAATTAAAAGTTTAACTTGAATTCATTATTCTGATATGATGTTGAAGTACACAAAAAATTAGAGCTTTGTTAGTCAAAAATGTGTTCAGTCTTCAAAGTTGAATATAACTGATTCTGCTTCAATAATGCTCAAAATTCTCTGTAAGTTTCACTGAAAATGCATCATTTGGTTATTAAGTTTAAGTGTACCCCTTCCTCCGAAAAAAATTCCTGATAAAAAATTAATTTGGCAATACATTTTTACAAAATTGCTGAAATACTTTGAAAAAACTTTTGGAACATTATTTCAAAATTCGGTATCTAAACATTTGGTACTTCAAAATGGTTCAAATGAAGGAAATTTTTTTAAGATGAGTTGATGAGACAACTTATCAAACGTATTTGCCATAAGTGGAACACATCGTAAAAGCAAATAGTCTAATGTATCAGTACCGAAAATAAACTATGGTATATTTGATATTTATCCTTGCGGTAGGCAAGGTTTTGCAGTCGGATACTAGACTTTTTACCCTTGCGATAAGCAAAAGTATTGAAATCGGGTACCAGACTTTTTTTCCGTAAATAATTGTATTTACAGGGCTCTTTTCATTTGGACTCATTTCTTTGAAGCCTCTTAGCAAACAATTTACAGATATGCTTCGTGCTTGTAGGGATTTCAGATACCTGTCCTGTTCGAAGTTTTCTTTGTGTCGTTTTTAATTTAACCAGCTGGACTTGTTAAAATTTCATGCTTCTTTTTTTTCCATTTTGTTTTGATAAGTTTCGGCCGAAAAAAGGGCTACAAAAAGTGCTATATCAAAGTTAGACCTTTTTGCAGCCCAACAAAGCTTAAGGTTCTAATCTCTAAAAAAATTTAACCAAATTGGTACTTTATTTGTTTTTGGCTTTAAAACAAAGATAAAAAATTGTGAGAAGATTAGACAGACCCTTTGTTTGGCTACAAAAAGTGCTCACTTTGCTAAATTGTTCTTCAGCAATTGATTCCGTGTTTCTGGCGTAATTTTTTGTTTGACTGAAAAATCCACAAATAATCAGTTTTATGGTAAAAAGTCGGGCCTTATTTTTGCTGAATAAAGTGGAATCTACTTAACAATCGCCCCCTTATGGTGTCTACTAAAACATTGCCACCCTTATAAAAGAAGCAGTTAATTTAGCCCTAGAGCGTTCTAATTATAGTTCGAATTTTGCTGCTTTCTGATTAGTCGAAAATTTTACTAACTTAATCTTCTTCACAATCTCGTCCCCCTCCCTTTCTTGAAAAGGGGAAGGAGATAATTGATAAGTAGGTCCAGAAGATGCACCATACGTTATCTGCTTATTTTCTAAAGAAAATTTGTCACATAAATTTTGATCTAAAGTCAGCCCTATTTTAGAAAAACACGCGTAGTAAACTTCAAGTTTTCTTCGTTTTGTTCCAATAATTTAAATAAACAATATAACACGGTGTTTAATTTCGGCATTTTCGTCGTATTCAGGTTATAACTTTGCGGCAATGCAAAATAGGCGGGCGCGACTTCAAAAATCTGGCCAGAAACCTAGTACACTCATAATATTAATCTACAATTGAAGGAGCAATTTGAAATCGGGAAAAACCTTGAGTTATGGGTAATCAAAACAACAACAACAGTAAGACTTCATATATTTTTAACAGGAAACAAAACGTCATTGAAAAATGGTTGGACATTATGCGCAATTTTTGCCCTTACTGCGAAATTGCAGATCTTAATTTTGCTCTCACTAACTTCTGGCCGATTTTGGAAACCGGACTTATAGGGCATATGTTGGAAACGTCGGTAGCGCCGCTGCATACGTTGATTCGCGCCAGTCGAGCTGTCTCCCCCTTGGTCTCGTCAGTTGCTGGTGCAATTTTTTTGGCCACGAGAGCCTGGAAATGTTTAAACCTGGTCGTGAAAGTCTGGACATACCGGAATTTGGTCGCGATATCTAGTCGAGCGGTCTCTACCCTGGTCGAGAAAGTCATGAAGGTTTTTTGTTTGTTAAGTTCAAGAAATAGCAAAATCTGGTTCCGAAAATCCGAACATAGCAAATATCAGTCGCGAAAGTTCAATCGCGCCATCTCTGGCTCGGTCGCGAAAGTTGCGAATGTTTTTTTTTCAAGTTAAAAAAGTCTGGAAGAGTTTTTATTTGTTCTCGAAAGTCTATATATGCTAAAAAGTGGTCGCTAAATCTTGAAATGTCAAAAGATGGCCGCAAAAGTTTGGACATTACGTAAAACATGTAATGCATGGTCGTTGTGGTAACTAACAATACCTCTGAGGTTGTAGAGTGAAAACTGAAGTGGTTTCGAAGAGTTTAATTAACTATATTGAAAACCGTTTCTTTTCTGTTTTAGTTTCTTACCGACTGTGATCTTAGCCACAGGCCTGAGAGATTGCCTCTCTTAGATTTGTAAAAGGTCACGTATTCTTTGACCTTGGTTTTTATAATAGAATTATATAATTTACAGATAACAATATGTATAGCACTATCAAGGTCAATATGTGATGACTTATCTGATTACTGCGATGGCAGTGGCAGATGTGATTAGCACTATCAAGGCCAATATATGAGGACTGCATAGTTACTGCAATGGCAGTAGCAGTTGCGGTACCACATACCCCCTCGATCAAGAAAAATTTTATAATATGTTATTAAAATTTTAAATAATAATGAATAGGAGTTTTAGGACTCAGTTTAAGAAGTTTTGGCTTTGTGTATAAATCATTTTCCATCTCTTTCTTCATGTTCCTCTTCCAACTGTAACGGAATTCTCCACTCGGCGTTCCATGAACGGGTTATATCAAGGGCTTCGCTGCCAAACTTTCTTCTAAAGAGATGTTTCTCCAGCAGACCAAATTTTGTCTCCACCGAATTAGAAGCACCGGGTTTAAAATTTGCAAGCTTGATTCTATAAGATTCGAGCGCGGCTTGGTTCAAGTCTAATAAGTTATTCTGGAACGAGATGGATTTCACCGAATGCTTAATCGGGTTTCCATACCTGGATGGTCCCTTTTTCGATCTCCCGCTTTTCCGCACTGATGTGTCCTCAAGTTCGGATTCGTCAGAAAACCCCGGAGGATTCATCAATTCCTCGTCATCTCCCGCATCCTCTCTCGAATGCAGTATCTCTGCCGCCGCGCGCTGAACTCCTCGTTCGAGTACTTGATCCGCTAATTGATTCCAGTCATTTGCCGATAAGTCCTTACTATTGAAGGTGTCGAGGATTGTTTCAGGAGATGTAGTGCGTGTAATTACTTTCTTGTTCTTGATAGTGTTCGACGAACATGCGTGGGCTGGCGCTTGTGGTTCGTTTACTTCTGCTGCTAGCGCAGCATTTTTATTTTGCAATATTCCTTGTTGTGCGTCTTTCGTCGAAATTGGGCTCACTCTAGCCTTAGTTGATTTCGAGAATGGTCCAGCCAAGTTTGGCTTCGCTCTTCGTACCGCCAAATTCAGTCCCCCGCCTTGTAAAGTGTCTTTTGAAGTTATCACCGTTGGGCTATCCTGAAACTTTTCCTTAGCTGCACCTGGCTGTTCTAACAGTAATTCTTCATCCGACTGGCTCATTTCAGCCTCATCTTGGTTGTCTGATTGCCGCCTCGATTGCCTCTGTAGTTTTTTCTTAGGCTCTTCTCCCGATGGGGATCGTCTATTGTTGTTTTTCCCCTTATCGTGCACATCAACTTTAGCCTTCGCAATATCGCTTTTCCGGTAAATGGACCCTGCAGCCGTCTTTATCGTGGAAGGTGTTTCGGCCACGACCCTTCCCTTCAGGGGTTTCGTGAGGGCCTTACCGCTCTTCCTCCCCTCGTCTTTTCGTATCAGGATTGGTGACGACTGACGTTGCTGTGAAATGGCCTCCGGCTTATCTTCAACGAACCCCTGCTCCCACGAGTATAGCATTTCTTTGCGAAGCTCCGGATTAATGGTACTCGTCTCATCTACCGTACGCCTCAGGTCGTTGGCCGAAGTATCACGTCGAGTCTGGTTCCATCTTGCATTGGCCTCCAGAAGCTCCTTTAGGGCCCGCGCTCTTTCTCGATCCTTTGCCGAGACAACTTGTTCTTTGAACAATGGACTCACATCTCGGCTGTTTTGTCCCTTCCGGACAATCTTTAAGTTGTCACGAGATTGGTCGATTCTCTTCTTGAGTTGCGAAGCCGTCAAGGCGGAGCGCTCCAGATGTTCCTTATCTAAACGATCAGAGTTTTGTAAGAACCTATCACTGAGAATTTTAAATTCTGTTTTTGGCAATCGCCCAAAGTGCGCCTCAAATGGCGACATTTGAATTGTCTTCTGTTTGCTCCAACGAAGGTCGCGAATTATCGTACTCAAGCACAATTTTATCGACGCTACCTTTTCATCGAGTAGCATTACTCCCAACCTTCTCTTGATGGTTTGTATAGAGCGTTCTACTAAGCCGCATCCGCGATGGTCGCCAACTGGACAAAATTTTTGTTCGATGTTATTGTCGGAGCAAAATTTTTTCATAGCCTTTCCCTTGAACCCGGAAAATTGATCCGTTCTAATTGATTCAGGTATTCCATGTATATCAATGTATGAGCGAAGAAATTTTATTGACGACTTTCCCCCTGTTGATTTAGTAATTTTTACTGAAGGAAATTTAGAGTACCTATCTATTGCTACCAACAGATAAAATTTTTTTCCTTTGAAATCTTCAAGCGGGCCAGCATAGTCTAATTGAATTTCTTGACCTGGCTGCGTGAGCAGCGGCAGAGGCTTCGTAGCATTTTTTGGTATGATGTATTTTGCATTCTTACCATAGCGGGTGCAACTTCTGCATTCCTCTGCAAGGTTGACGATATCCTTATGCATGTGCGGCCACCACAGGTACCTTGACACATCTAGCATCGCTTCCTGGCCTGGGTGACCGCGGTGAATTCTCTTTAGGACCGCCAAACGCAATTGTTCCGGGACAGCTAATCTGTTGTCAACCAGGATGCAGTCGTCCACGACTGATAGTTGGTGCCAGAGAGGGTTGGTATATGGACCCATCAGCTCGAAGCTGTGTCGATCGTTCCTCTCAATGACCCGCCGCAGCCTGTCCATCCAGGCATCTTCTGAGATCAGCTCCGCTAATAGGCTTCTATCAAATAGTTTGTTGAGGTTGTCCAGACTGATATCTGTACGCACGTTATTTTGATCTGGTTTGCCTTTCCTGGAAGCGTGACTTGTCCTTTCCCTTTTAATTAAGCTGACTTCTGGGCTTTCCGAAGGGCTCTCGGCTGTTAAATCCACTTCAATGATTTGGGGGATTTCACTTTGGGTATTCAATTGTGATGACTGGTCACCTCTACTACAACCTACCAAAGCTGTCTGTGCCTCTAATTCGTGTAGACTTGCTAGATTGTCTGGTCTTTCTGTCCCCATGAGGTCCCAAAATGACATCAGGGTTGTTCCACCAGATTCTGACGCCTTTCCAGCTTGTATCTCTTTAAGTCCTTTAGGCTTTATCGTCTTTCTCGCTGGTCTCCACTCAACTTGCGGTATGTCTGAATCAGAGTCGTCTGACTCCTGTCGACTGCATGCAGCACCTTTCTTTACCATCCGTGTTCGAGAGAAGGTGGTTTCCGTTACTTGTTCTGTTAGTTGATCGTCCTCCCTCTGATTTCCGTTCTGTTTTTTCTTCATCTTTTTTGATTTTCCTATTTCACTTCTTTCGTTTGGTGACGCCGTTTTCGTGGGTTCTGATTGTTTTAATTTATCTTGGAGTTTTGAAATGTCGACCAACTGTTTCTCACGAGCTATTCTGTCCAATGTGTTTTTGTGTTTCTCAACTGTTTGAAAACTTGAGTTTTGACCGTTTTCGTTCCGGTCGAGCTTTGTCCGGTTTTGAACAAGCTGGTTGTCATAGCAACCGCGTGATGAACTGTCTTCACAGTAGTTAATTTCTCTTGATGTTCTAGAATGTTCTGGAATGTTCATAGTGCTACTTTGGTTTGTTTCACTAGACCGACTGTTTAAACAGTCGAGTGCTTTATGGAAACTTTCTATAGACGTTACTACGAATCTCTCATCCAGTTCCGATTCTGGCCACGGTTCTCCATTAGGTTCTCTTGACAAGTAGTCAATGATACCCATATCCCTTCCGGTAATATGAGTAATTGTAAATTGAAAGGGCAATAATCGGTCAACCCACCTAGTCAAACGAGATTGATACGTTTTATTTGATCTATGTTCCCCCAGGGCTGATGTCAATGCCTTGTGGTCAGTTGCTATGACAAATTCTTTCCCTAGTAGATAATGTTTGAAACGATCTACCGCCCAAACTACTGCTAATAGCTCAAGTTCATTGGTAGAATATTTCTTTTCTTGCGCATTTAAATACCGGGAAGCGAATGCGATCGGTATCCAATCATTCTGATGAGACCATTGCTCTAAAGTAGCTCCGAGCCCACTATGACTTGCGTCGCATTTTACTCTAGATTGCTTTGCTGGGTCGTAATAGTTTAACAAGGCTATATTAGCAACTGCCCTTTTTATGTCCTCAAAGATTTCTGAGTGTTGATCGTTCCACTCAAATTTTTTAACTGGTAACCGGACATTTTTCATCTTCTTTTTTTCATTTTCTTCTTTCAGTAGTGGTCGAAGTTTTTCAGTTAAACTAGCCGCATTTGGGATAAATTTCGCCAAGTGGTTGATGCTACCCATGAACGATCTGAGTTGCTTTAGTGATTTGGGGGGTTGAAGGTTTGCAATTGCCTCCGTTTTAGTAATTTTTGGAATTATACCCTGTATAGACAAATTATGACCCAACCAATTCACCGCGGGCTGCAAGAATTCGCATTTCGAAATTTTTAATGCGAGATTTTCGTCGTCCAACTTTTGCAACACATTGTGTACTAACTTCTCATGCTCTTTAGCTTCCCCCTTTGAAACAATTAGGATATCGTCCAAGAAACAAAAGGTATTCTTTGCGTGGTTTAGTGTTCTATCCATCGCTTTTTGGAATTCGGCTGGCATATCTGCCAACCCGTAGAAACCTGTCAGAAATCTGTACGTACCCGTTGCATTACCCCCTATTATATTGAAATTGCATTGTTTTGCTGTTTCAGCAGTTAGTTTTATCTGGCTATAAGCATATTTCAGATCTAACACGGTGAAAAAGAGAGAGCCTTCTGATGCTGATGTGATGATCTGGCTAACCCCATCAATCAGTTCGTCCACATTGGGCATCTGGTATTTATTTTTGTACAACTGTCTATTAATGGGCTTGGCGTCCAATGCTAATTTAATAGAATCGTCTTTTTTTACTGTGATAACAATTGGGGCAATAAAACAATCGCTTGTGCATTTGTCTAATTTCGCAATGTGTCCCTCTGTGAGCAGTTTGTCTAGTTCCCTTTGAACTTTGTCCTGGATGTGTATATGAATTCTCCTACCTTTCTCTTGAATAGGGCACAGAGGATATTTAAATTTTGTACTCACCATGTGATGTTTTGATTCCCCTTGTCTATCGAATAGATCTTTGAACTTCTTGTAAAAGTAAATCTTCCAACTATCTGACTGTTCGCACAGTAACACATCAAACCTGGACCTTCGTGTTGGAGCCGATTTTTGCGTGGTTTGAATTCCTAGTTTATTTTGAAGATCTAAACCTAATATGCACCGCATACGTCTCTCTGTGACCAGTAACATCGCTCCCAACACTTCCCAACCTGCCGAACGTAGATTGGCCTTTAACGCTCCTAATATTAGAATAGGTCGTTTATTATAATCCACGAACTGCGCGGACAGGTTCAGCTTTTCTGCCGGAATAAATTTTGAATTCGAGGGTCCTTCCAGAATTTGTTTCGTTGTTGCCCAATTCAGGAGTGATACTGGACTGCCAGTATCTATAGTCATATTCAAAATATGACTATCAATCTTAACCAAAGCTTTAAGTGCTTTAATTTGATGCGATTTGGGATTTCTGCGAATTTCGATCTTTTCAATTTTACCCGACTTCTCCGTCCAAGATCCTTTCTGACTGCTTTCGTTAGTGTACGCATTTTCCGAAATCTTTTTCTTGATGTAATTTTCTATGTCCATGATGGAAGCACACTCTTCCTCTACTGACATAATTTCAAAGTCATCACATGAATCGAATGTTTGTATAAGGTTGCACTCTTCCCCCGAACTCGAATCTTCATTTGCAATTTCGTTAACTTGTTGAGACCTACACATTTTAGCGAAATGATTAGGTTTGTTACAATTTTTACATGTTTTGCCCATTGCCGGACAATTTTTTAGATGATTCTCTACAAATGCTCTACCGCATCTTGTACATTGTTTTTGATCTCCTTTACCTTTTGGAGGTTTATTTTCATTTTTTTTTTTTCTGTTTTGATTTTGACGTCTAGGGTTATACCCTTTGTTTCCGATTGCCATAATTGGTTCTTGTTTAATCTTCATCTGTGGAGTTGTAAACAGTCCTGAGTTGTTTGTGTTTGAAGATTTTTGGAATGCTTGAGTTGTTTGTTTGCTGTATTCAAACTTTAGTGCACGTTTTAACACTTCTTCTGGAGAGAATGTTTCGAAAGTCAATGTGTCTTGGAGGACAGCATTTTTCATTCTTGAGATGAACAGATCTCGTACCAATTCTTCTTCCAACGCTCCCAATTCAGCCTTTGCTGCTTGTGCAGTCAGTGCGGCATGAAAAGATTCCAACGTTTCATTTGATTCGTGGGATCGTGTGAACAGTTTGTATCTCTCATAAGTAATACATTTCGTTTTCTCAAATGAGAGTTTTGCTAATCGAATTATATCGCGAAACCCTAGTTTGGATATTTCTGTGTGAGGGTTCTTTTGGATAAATTTTTTCTTCCCTTCTGCTCCTAAAGCGAGGAATAATCTCGATGTTAGCCGTTTGCCCACTTCGTGATAGAATACATTGTGTCCCACTCTAGGTCCTCTTAGTGTCCGTTCTTCGTTTTCCTGACCCACTCTATATCGAGCCAATCTGTTCCGAGCTTCTCTTTCTGCTGTCGCAATCTCATCCTCGTTTTGTCCTGGTGTTTCAGGAGTTGGTAAGGGTTCTTCCAATACCGGTTTGGGTTCTTGTAACATTATTTCTGGATCCACATTCTCTTTAACAGTAACAGCTAATAGGAACTGGTCAAGCCACGTTTCAAAACTCCACGGTGGGTCTGAATTCGCGGACGCCCAAAATACTGGAATTCCTAGATCAGTCCTATTATCCTGAGCAGTGAAACCGGATCCTGCTGGCTGCGCCATGTGGTAACTAACAATACCTCTGAGGTTGTAGAGTGACAACTGAAGTGGTTTCGAAGAGTTTAATTAACTATATTGAAAACCGTTTCTTTTCTGTTTTAGTTTCTTACCGACTGTGATCTTAGCCACAGGCCTGAGAGATTGCCTCTCTTAGATTTGTAAAAGGTCACGTATTCTTTGACCTTGGTTTTTATAATAGAATTATATAATTTACAGATAACAATATGTATAGCACTATCAAGGTCAATATGTGATGACTTATCTGATTACTGCGATGGCAGTGGCAGATGTGATTAGCACTATCAAGGCCAATATATGAGGACTGCATAGTTACTGCAATGGCAGTAGCAGTTGCGGTACCACAGTCGTAGAGCATTCTCATTCTATATAAGCTGCATTTTAAATATGTTTTATCTTAAGTTTCGATAACATTTTGAGGATTTTTTCATTTCAAAAATATATTTGAACATCAAAAGCGATGAGCAACATTAAGAACAGAAAAATTTGCTGCTATTTGGCTGAAATTTCAAGTTATTCGGAGGATTCAATAAGTTATTCATGTATCTCAAACGTCGCAAAAATATGAGAAGACATTGATTTATATTAACCAAGTCATCGATTAATTATGATCGAGATGACGTGTGAATTTCATAAGCGTAAATTGTTGGCATTTCTGGGACGTATTATGAACAATTTCTTCTGCATTTGTTCTTGGCAACATACCATTTGCCGAAAATCAACAAACTGCCATTTAGCGAGCAAACTTTGAACGGTGTCAGTGACCTATGCTTGAACTAACATTGACTTCGGTTTCAGAATTAATCAAGTTTTTTCAGCAAAACAACTGTTTAACATATTCAAGTTGCCGTTTATATTTGAAACCAATGTTGTCCATTCTTAAACGCCAACTAAGAAATTAGCATGTGGTTACTAGTGTTTGTGCTGCTTGCATCATTTTTATCATTTTTGATTGTTTACCGTAGAAAAACGAACTCTCGGAAGACCAAAAATGGAATCGAGCGTCCCGGAATTCTAATGGAAGTACCTGCCGACGCTTCTCGCGAGCTCAGTCGACTGGAGCGCGGTTTCAAATATGTCACCGATATGTCGATAGGACTAATCGGGTGCAAATTTGTCCTCAAGTCGAAGACTGAAATTAAAGAAGATCTTTTTAAACTCTTCGTCGAGACGTACTGGAACTTCGCACCATTGCTTCGCATGAATATTATTGAAGCTCCGAGTAAATTGGACCACCACTTTTACTTCAAGGAAATGAAGGAGATTCCTTTTGACCAAATCCTGAAATGGCGGAAGTTGGGAGACCATGAAAATCTGCAAGAACAAGTCGAGAGGGAGATTTGTATTCCGTTCAACGTCGACCGAGAACCCCTTTGGAGAGTGATTGTTTTCGACTTGAAACACGAAATAAACAACAACGAAGAATATCCCTTCAAAAAAGGTCAGAGTTGATATAATAACACGTGAAAATTTGCGTTTTTTGTTCGGTCATTCAAACCTAAAATTGAATTTCGTTTCAACCCTGGTGGCTATAGCGACCAGGCCCACTCTGATCATCAATTTTGGTTGCGAATGTTTTTCAAAAGGTCCCTTATGAACTTTTTTGCGACATTTATTTTCGGCCGACGGACACGAGATTGTCGCTTTTGGCGCCAAGACAAAAAAATTTTTTTTAGGTTGGCAAATTTGGTTGACCAAATTTTTGAAGAAAAAAAAAGCTTAAAAAATTTCGAGCTCTTCAGAAAAAATTTGACTAAAAAATTGAGTTTTTTTCGGCGCGCTAGCCCCTCTAATTTAGTTATTTTGGCGCCAAAGGCTCCTTCAGAAAAATTTTGAGGTTGGCCAGGATAATATTAGGCTTCCTAATTTTGGCCTGTTTTTTTTTCAAAAATTAGCCGGCAGCGGAATAGCTTTTGGCAAAAAAGGGTCATAATAGGGTTTTTAGGGGAGCTTAAAAAGACACCCCCTCCCCACGAAAAACCCTTCTAACAAGCCTACTGATAGCTCCTAACTGCGATTCCCAGGAACCACAATTTAAAAAAATTATTTATACAATTAGTTATTTCTCAATCTGTTTTTATTGTTTTACCGTTCTGCCCTTGGATGTGTTCTGCTCTTGTACCATTCTTCTCACTGCTCCAGGGGCGGACTTAGCGGGGGGGGGGGGAGGGGCGGACGCCCCTCTTTCCCTCAGGGATTCTACCCCCTTTGTCTTTTTTGAGATATCCATTTTTGGTGACAGACTCTAAAGATTTTCTAAAGGCGCCTTTGGCGCCAATATGTACTAACTTTAAGGGGGCAGCGCGTGCCGAAAAAACGCAATTTTTTATTTTTTTGGTCAAAATTCTCAAAAAAGTGCCTTTTACTGCTTTGGGAGAGCTCGGAAAATCAATCTGGTCGAGACCTAAAAAAAAGGTCGATAAAAATTTTTGCGTTTTTAAAAAAAAACACAGATTTGCCATTGTAACAAGTTTTTGAACTCCAACCACCATGTTAAAATGTGCCATGTTGGCCATAGAAAGCAGTAAAACTGAAAAAAAAAACATTAAATAGGTTAGTTAATGTTTTTCATCATTTTCATCCATGTTCGAACGGAGGCTAATGGAACGATCAAGTGCTTAAGGAGTGCTTACGGTTTTTGGAGCAATGGGAAATAATTTTGAAGCTGGTAAAAAGAAAGAATTGTAAGAAATCTGAAGAATCGTATGATTGTTATTAGTCTGTTATTTTTCTGTTACAGGAGTCGTTCTTGTGGTGAACCACACCATTTGCGATGGAGTAGCTTTGATACAACTCTACAAACAAATCCCACAAATTCTTAACTTTTACTTGCGGAGTAACGCAGAGTCTGCAGCGTGTGCTACCTCATCATTATCAACATTGTCATCCAATCCCATCCCAAGAACCGAGCGAGTTCCAGTTGCGGTTGAGGACGTAGTGCCAAATATCCACTTCCCTCTGTGGTTCGAACTGCTCGGAACAATCGGGTCGAAAATCCTTGCCAGAACAAAAGTTATACCGCCATTTAATCACGAGTTCTTTGAAAAATTCCAGCCTCCAATTTGGCAAAACCCTCGAATCGAACCGGCGCCGAAAATCTTAACGTTCAAACTGGACACTGAAACTACTACTAAACTCATTAGAACAACAAAACAACAAAAATGTACTTTTACTGGTACTTTAATCGCTGCAATGAGCATTGCGTGTGCGAAGCAAATGCAAAACGGGAAAATATGGAAAGGTTCAACTTTCAGAGTTGCTATTCCTGTTGATCTGCGGAGGTACTTTTTGGATCACAGGTATGACAACTGTATAGCGAATTACACGTCTCTTTCACCACTATGGCTCAAATGCTCAGTGAGACCACTGAAGAAGAAAGAAAGTGAGCACTCGTTCTTTTGGAGCATGGCGCGACAGACGAGTCGTGAAATTCACAGGCTAGTTCGTGGATCCGAGACTATAAAAGCGATCAATGTCGTCGCACCCTTCATGGACAATCCGTCGTTCGCCTCCGACATGTTGAAGAAAACGGCCACGCATAGCAGTGGCGGTAGAATTGCTCTGTTTAGCATGTCCAATCTCGGGATTATAAATGGTCCGAAGGAGATCGACTCTGCGGGATACCAGTTAGACGACATCGCGTTTGGTGCTAACGAAGTACTCGGGGGTTCGATTTTTTCAAATAATGTTGCCACATATGACGGATGTCTAATGTGGAACATGGTACATGCAGTGCATGTTGTGTCAGACGAGACAGCAGCTCATGTTTTCCAGGGTCTTCGAGAAACCTTGAATTTGTTCAGCCGAATGGCATCTTCGGTAGAGCTGTCGTCTTCAGAACATTGAGAAGTTTTCAATCAATCTGAACATAAAAGTAATTAAAATTATGTAAAATCTAGTCCGAAAGTATATATATATTTATTGATGTTGTCCATTAATTAATCCTATGTACACTAGTTTTCTGATTTCAAAACAAATTGCTCATTTAGGGGGTTTTTGGTTAGTCCTTCTCTGGATTTTCACCAATACACCATATGGATTCTCAGGACATTGTAAAAAGGCGTGCATGGCGCCGCTATGCATAGAATCAATGATTGTGAAAATGTACTAGTAATACTAAACTACTTTGAGTGATACGGGTAGAGAGGGGAGCGGCAATGGAGTGGCTGGGTCCTTAAAGATGAGGAAGCATTACACAGTACAGAACAATAAACAGAAGCAATTGGACGATTGAGGTGATTGCAAGTAACTAAATAGATTTGACAGTGAGGCCATTATTTTTTGTTTGCCCTTTTTTGTCTGACAAAAAAAACAGTTATGAACTATGCAAACATTTTTTTTAAAAAAATGTTGTTCGAAGGAAGTTGAATGGATTTAAATTTCGTAATTGCGGACAATCTAACGCTTTGCGCTTGTAAAAAAGTCTTTCTTCTCTCGATCAAGTTCTCGGGAATTACCAATTGTACAAATTACAGAGCAATCAGCCAACAACAAAACTCAATCAAAAAGTCTCTGGACGGTCTCTGGACATTGTAAAAAGTTTCATTGTCAGTTATTAAATTTTGCAAAAACCAATTACTTGAAACCTCTGGACAGTCACATACAGCAAGGTAAGGAGGTTACAAAGGCTCAAATAAGTTGGAAAATTCAATTTTGCTGCGGTTAGAGTTTCCTCAAAATCAAATGTGAGTTACTTCAAAAACCTTAAGACAATTGTACAAGTTTTCACAACCATATAAGGATATAAAAATCATTAAACAGGGGTGAAAACCTAAATTCTGATTAATTGGATTGGAACCACTGTGGGTGAATGATTATGGAAAAAAAAACATTTAAAGAGGCAAAAGCAAGAACTTTTTTGTTTGCGCTTAACATTTTTTCTGCTAAAATTTAAAAAAAAACTTGACGAGCGATTTGTTTTATTTTGCAGTTTTTTGACTTTCAAAACAAATAAAACTTTTGAACATTTTAGTGACCTTTCGATTATCATTCCCTTTTCAAGAAAACCGAAGCGATTAGTTTTTGCTTGGAAAAATTTAGGATGACAATGTGTGCTCAGCAAACGTTTAGAAAACTCACAGGTTAACTGTTGTGATAAACTTATTAAATAGTTTCAGGGATGAGCCAGCGAGGCATGGTGTTGTAAGCAATATTTACATCAGAAATCTCGTGAAATTCAAAAATTCAAATGATGGAAGATTGGAGAAACTGCCAAAACCCAATCCCCAGTAATGATCAGTGCAGCGTGTGTGATGACTCAGGCGACGCATCACCGTGGTTATCTTGTGTTCTTTGCAATAGACGGGCACATGTGGAATGTCTTGGTCTTGTACCCGGCAGTGGAATGATCACAGGGAACATAGCATGGTCTTGTACAAGTTGTGGGCCTCTCACGAAGCTAAGTACCCTTTTATCTTGCTTTAATGAAATGGAAAAGAAACTAGCTAATGTGATGAAACTCAGCGACAAAGTTAATAGGATGGATAAAGAAATCCATTATATGAAAACTAACGCGGGAAGAGAATCCCGTAATTACAGCCAAGTTGCTGCTGGTAATGCACAAACACATGTAAATTATGATGACCAGATCACAATTCAGAAGCCTGATTTTTCGTTTATCAAAGGCATGCATCTCAGAAATGACAGTGTATCGTCGAACAGTTCTAGTCGAAAAAAGCGAACCCGAGTGGAAACGCCCGAAAAAAAGCCAGCGGCAATTATTGGAACGTCTGACTCACAAACATTTTTAGGGGTATCAAAACCACCACCTAGAAGACACATTTATGTTGGTCGTATTAGCAAAGATTATACCGCAGATGATGTTATTAAATGGTGTAATGAAGAAGATGCGCCACTGCAACATATCAGGGAAGTTTCAATAGAAAACGGCTCTTTCAGAAGTTTTCACTGCGTTTTCTCCGGAGATTGTTGTGAAAAAACCGAAAATTCTGCTTTCTGGCCGAAAAATGTTGTGGTCAAAAGATTTTTCTTACGCGATAATGCTAAGACATGGTTGAAGTCTCTATCAAACAAGCCTTGACTATCAAAAGCTTTGAAGACTTCAATTTCCATTAGCTTATTGAATGCGCGCTCGGTCAGAAATAAAACATCAGATATTGCTTCAATACTTCTATCAAATGATTTTGATTTATTTTTTCTTACGGAAACGTGGCTGAAACATGATAGCAATGAAAATTATTTACTACGTCAGTGTTGTTCTAATTTGGAAATTTATGACACTTTTAGCCAGCCAAGAAATTACTCTAATGGAGGTGGAATAGCATTGATTTGTAGATGCGACTTCAAAGTCAACCAGTTATCATCGCTGAATCAAGCAGAGATAGAGCTAAAAGTTCTCGAAATATCCTTTCCGACCTGTCGTATATTATTCATCATCTGCTATAGGCCTCCATGTGGAGATTTTTTGATTTTTAAAGAACAATTATACAACATGATTTACGAATTTTGCACTGATTATGATTTATGTGTGATATTGGGTGATTTCAGCGTACACTTCTTTAATAATAAAGACAATCGTTATTTACTCCTCCAAGATGTCTTTCAAGAGTTTGGTCTGAAACAAATTATAAACGAACCAACACATTGCTCTGGAAATATTTTAGACTTAGTAGCTATTACAGATGAAATAAAAATATCGCAATTAAACGTGATCCCTTTCGAAGTTTCTGACCATCATGTTATATCTTTTCTACTACCAATAAGTGTTTCAATGGCAGAACGAAATTTAAAACCTTACAGAAAATGGGACAATATTGATCTTATAGAAATAGCTGGAGAAATAGAAAGTAACTTACTGATCAATCAAATCAGTTTCGAAGAAAACAACACAGCCATGAAGGATTTCTCTGACATAGTAGCTGAAGTTACAATTGATATTAACCCAACTAAATTTCGGCTTTTTAGAAAACGTAACTGCAAATTTTTTGACCATGACTTGCAAACGATGAAGCAAAAGCGCCGTAAGTTTGAACGAATCTTCAATAAAGTTCCTTCACTGGAAAATAGATTGACTCTGAAGAATGCCAATCTGGATTGTCGCAAGTTATTTAAAGAGAAACAGTTTGATTACTACAATAGGGAAGTAAATCGTATCAAATCACAACCAAAGAGCTCATACAGTTCTTTCAATGAAGTTTTAGGAATTGATACGAGATCAGTGCTACCCAATAATTGTTCTTTATCAGATCTGGCAGATAAATTTAATACTTTCTTTATTGAGAAAATTGAGAGCGTCATTGCTTCATTGAAACCTCATAACTTTTATTACCGTGACTCAAATGAAACATTAGCCAGAGACAAAGTGAAATTTAGTTCGTTCAATAAAGTTACTTGTGATGATATTTATAAAGCAATTGCATCCATGTCCAATGCTACCAGCCCCTGCGATTCTATGCCAACTGAGATTATGAAGAAAATTCAAAAAAGCTGGGTGCCAACTTTTACTGGCATACTGAACAATTGTTTACAGAAAGGACATTTCCCAAATGTTTTCAAGTTAGGCATTATAAGTCCTTTTCTGAAGAAAGCAACACTTGATAGAAATCTGTTGTCTTCTTATAGACCTGTTACCCAATTATCTTTTTCATCCAAAATTTTTGAGAGAGTAATCTCGATTCAATTGCTGCATCTTTTAAACAAGCTTGATATTCTCGATCCTTATCAATCAGCGTATCGTAAAGGATATAGCACTGAATTAGCACTTTTGAACACCAGTAATGACATTCTTAACAAGCTTTCAAGCAAATGCCCCGTAATCTTAGTGGCTCTTGACTTAAGTGCTGCCTTTGACACGGTCTCTCATGATATTTTATTACGCCGTCTGGAAAATTACACTGGACTTGAAGGAGCAGCTCTTGAACTTTGTAAGTCTTATTTATGTGGTCGCTACCAGGCAGTTAAAATTAGTAGCTGGTTATCTTCGACTGAATCTGTGAAAAATGGAGTTCCCCAAGGATCCATATTAGGTCCTCTATTTTTTAGCATTTACCTTTTACCTCTACGGTCTCTCTTTTTATCTCTTGATTTGAATTATCAAATTTATGCGGATGATGGTTTAATTTACTTATCAGCCGCAGATTTAAATAGTTCAGTTGATCATCTGAATGCAAGTCTAGTCAAAATTACCAAATGGTTTGAAATGAATAATTTGAAAATAAATTCTGATAAAACAGAAGTTCTGTTTGTTGACAGGAAGGTTGCAAGAGAAATAAACATACGTGTTAATAATGAAATTGTCAAATCAGAAGACACACTTACAGTGCTTGGTTTTATTTTTGATTCCAAATTTAACTTACAACGACAAATCAATTCTGTTTGTAGCTCGGCCTATTACATTCTGCGGAAACTTTTTAGCATAAAAGCTTTCCTTTCTTTTGAGACCCGACATTTACTCTGTCAATCCCTTATACTTAGCCGCCTTGACTATTGCAATAGCCCATATTTTGGTTTACCCAATTACCTTTTGATGAAACTGCAGAAAATACAAAATTCAGCTGGACGATTTGTATTCCAACTCAAGAAAGGAACACCAACCAGCCCTTATCTACATGATCTACATTGGTTACCAGTCTCGAAGCGAATTGAGTTCAAATTACTGTGCATTGTTTTCAAAGTACTAAACCGAAACTATTTATGTCCAGCATTTTTAAGAGACATACTAAAATTAAAACAAAATAGCTATAGCTTGCGTGATGGTCCAAAATTGGTAGTACCCAGAGTTAATTCAAGTTTAGGTAGAAGATCTTTCAGCTATTGTGGAGCAAAACTTTGGAATTCACTGCCCCAGAAAATGCGAGAAGAAACGGACTTTCAGTTATTCAGAAAATCAATGAAGACACATTTATTCAGATCTCATTATTACACATCGGCCACGTACTAAGGAGACAGACAAAACAAACACCTTTGAGTACCAAAAAGGGTGTATAATCCAGCAATGATGATGATGATGATGATGTTAAATGAACAGACTGACTGACTTCTATGATTGACCTTTGTTTTGTAAATAGCTTTGACCATTCAACTTTTTAACGTGTTAATTGACCTATTCGAACATAGCTCTCACTGTAAACTGCCTGCTTAGTAATTCAACGCTGGTGTTGATCTTGAGCATCGATAAACCATCTGCAGCCTTCTGTGATATAAGAGTTTCATGTCGTCATTCCACGAATGTTTCAACTCAATCAATACCCCTTAAATAGATTATTTGCCAATTTAAGTGTTTGTACATTGAGTTATGAATAACAAAATGAAACTCCTTTTTATCAAATTTGCTGCAAATAGGTAGTTGAAGCGAAGGATCATCACCCGGTTTGAATAACTAAGCAGGCAGTTTACACTGAAAAGGAAGTCCAATTACGCCAACGAGTTTGTTAAAAATATAGATACAGTTACGACAATTTAGATTTCGGTGTCATCTGTATAGATTTCACCGTCAAAAGTTTATCAACTCAACTTTCTATGTACACTTGCGTCTTTTCGCCATAAGTTTGCTAGTTAAATCAGATATGGTTACAAATTTCTTTGGAGATATATATAGTTAACGAAAGAGTTGCCTTAAGTTATAACATACCTTAACTTATTAATAACATACCAAAAGATGAATTTTCAGTAAGGAGATCTTTTTTCAGAAAAATTACCAACAATATTAAATCTGGAGAATCTAGAAACTGTTCTCAAAAAAATAACCCGAATATAGTTTTGCTTTCTATTCTTTTTACACCAAAAGACTTCAAAACAGAACTGAGAAACCTTAATCGAAGAAAATAATCGAATCGTTTTGACAGATCGGCCTGGATACTTAAAGACCAAGCAAATTGGAACCTGATCTAAACTATATTTTATGATTGGATAAATTAAATGTTTTACCAATGTAAAGTATTTAATATTAACCAATCATGATCCATCTAACTAACAACCCACTTATTTGTAAGTGCTGAAGTTACTTGTAATTTCAGCACCAAAGAGATTTGAATTTAACTTAGAAATTAGTTGAACTCTCCCGAGTACTTCAGCAGCCGCAATAAACCAGTATACCCTAGATCTATTGAGCCTAGCAGAGACTAGTTAAACAACCTGAGACTAGATAGTATAAGAGTAAGATTAGGATCGGTATTAGACTAAGAAGTTGCACGAATCTATCCGGCCGAAAATAGGATAGCGTGACGAGCAGACGGTGTACCCTATCCGAAATTACTCTATGAGTTATACACTTCGGTCCTAACTCATCTGGTGCGACCATAAGTCTCGAACAAGACCTTAATAGATTAGAATTCACCAAAATAGATCAGAAATTAGACAAAAACATTTACAAAATGTTATACGACAATAATTTAATCGAAATGTCTCTACGACTCAATAGATCAGAGCCAATATTCCGAACCATAACAGAACTACCCGGAATTGGAAGAAGACCTCGAACCAGAGACGACATACGACAAAGTAGAAACTTGCCATATAGTTATATGATAGTTCGGCAAAAGCCAGAACAAACTTTTATATTTCGAATACTACTCGCAATGAATTTAGATTTCCATTTACAAACATAAAACCTTGAAGTTAATCTTCAAAATCATTTCAGGCGCTAAACAAAATTAATAATATACAATAACGATTGATAAAAAGATCTCAGATCGTTTTCCCAAAACTCTGCAGTAATATACAAAACATGTTTGAAAAATATTTATTGGAAAATAAAAATAAAAATTAGTTCCATGACAAAAAATGGTTAGTAATCATAAATCATCCTGTTGTTCCAGCTTCATCACCTAAAACATAACAGCAATCATGAACTCACTAATATCATAAAACACTAAATCTTTCCTTTACACAAATTTAAATCTTATTAAAACTTAAATTCACTTAATTTTAAAATCAGATCATCAAGGCTTATCCTTGGATCTTAAATCATTTTCTACTTAATTAAATTTCAAACTTGATCATCAAGGCTTATCCTTGGATCAAACAGAACAACTTTGTTCTCCCCCACCCACTTAATTAGTGTCTAACGACCTCAAACGTCGATTCACTATCCAACCCTTTCTAAAGACCTAAGACTAATAGAAATTTTTAAACAAAACTAATCATTCAAATTAGGATAAACAGTGAAGAACTTCGGTTATTCATCCTTCACTTAACCCCCCCTCTTACCAGACCCAGGATAAATCTTAGACTTAGTAAGTTTAAAATAGTATCTAACGAACTACTCGCGTTCTAATTATACCTGAACCTTGTGGATCGATTTACTATTCTCCAACCCTTGAACACAATCACTACCCCTAAGTAAGATTAAGTAAGTTAACACCTTAACTTATACTAGCCACGAGGAAGTAAAAACCATTCTCCGGAATAGATATACTTTTCTCTCCAACCCTGAACAAATAGACCCAGGTTAAGCTCACCAAAAAATCGTAAGGACTAACAGTTTAAGCAATTAGAATTCACTTAACACCCTTTGGCATCCGTCATCTTAAACCTTATGTCATTTAAAAACTTAGGAAATAAACAAACAATCGTATTACACAATTGTGAAATAGATAACAAAAAATACGACCTTGTAATCACACCTCATACACAAACAGTTGGATACATTCGAACAAAACGACAAACACTAAAGAGAAAAATAATAACGAAACAAAGACAAATAACACGAAAAAGATTTTCAAAAAATCGAAACGCATTTTCAGAATCAGAAACCAACAGTTTAGACGAACTTTACAAACTAAAAGAATCAATAGATAAAAATTGCCCAATTCATGATCAATTATATTTCTCTGACTCAGAAACAACTTCAAATTCATCACAAAGAGGAAAAAGAAGAATAAAAAAGCAGTATAAACACAAACCTGTACATTTATACAATTGGAATCAACCAATTCTACACATTAATAATTACATATTAACAGTCATCGAACGAAAAAATGAGCTCAACGCACACCCCAGGTGACGAAACTCCAGATGATGATGAAATCTTCCCTTTTATAGTAGATGCAACTACTGATAGAGGACAACACATATTTTGTAAAAATTTACTTTTAAATTTATTTGAACCCGGAATCAGTCCATGTAAAACAGAGTTCCCAGATGTAAAAATCAAAAGACAAATCATAGACCACTACCTAAAAGATATATGTAACATAACACAACAGTATGGAATCTACTCCATAGAATTCACCTCACCAAATCACAATCATAGGAAATATACAATTCAAACAGACGATCTTGATTTAGAATTTTCAAAAGTTTTTTCAGAATATATAAAAAGCATCCAATATCATAACTCACAAAGAGCAAACTCCATTTTCACCAATGAAGTTTTCGCAATAATATATAGTTATATTTCGATACTAGAAAACGAAATCCCAATAACAAATGTCTCACCGACAGAAACATCTAAACATTTAAGAGTACGACATGAAATCACATTACTCTCTAGTTATTTAAACATTATTAAAGAAAATTTCACAAAAGACGAAGTTTCACAGCATACAAAACACGATCTACAAAAAATTTTGGCATGGTTCATAATAGATTATTTCACACACAATATTGATTTAATTGCACAAGCAAGAAAAATTTTTAGACCCCAAAATTCGAACGATGATACCGCTATCACAGAACAATCAGATTATGTTTGGGACCCCGAATGGTCTCATCCCGCATTTATAAGCTTCCCACAATCAATCTCAAGTCAAGCAATAAGTACAATATCTTACATAAGAGATTATGTAAGAGTAATACCCTTAACCATTGATGCAACACCATTAAACTATAATACATTTTTGCCCGATACACAAAATAATAGTTTAAACTCTACAGTCATACACAACGAAAACCTCAATGGAACTAGGAATCTTACTCAACAAGATATCCAGACACCATCACACTTCATAAATGAAGAAATTGTATACACAACAACTACACAACAAAGTATTTCACCAATACGCCCAAATTTGACAACACCAAGAAATACAAATCCTTCACAAACACAGGTAACCTTACAATCAACCGTTAAACCTTCGGTTGCTCCAAAATATTCACATATGGATTACCAAACATACAGACCCATGACAATACCATCAAAAACACGCAAAACATTCACTAGAAACAACTTTGCAGACCATAATTATAATTATACACATCCATCAAAAACAAATAACCAACCACGAAAAAATTTTCACCAGTATACAAGATCTCGAAACTGGAATAACCCAATGGCCCAACCTAATTCAATAAATTTCCAAACAAATCCTCCACAGGATCACAGTGAAAATTACCCATTTTTTCAACAAAATAAAAATAAAAAACAAACATCTTATCAGATGGATTATTTATCCTCAGATGATGATTTCTTACAACCAGATATATTTGCACCATATACTCAAGAATATCGTGGACAAGGAATACAGAAAACACGTACAAATCATAGGAATTTTTCTCCACAACCGATAAATGCACAACATCAACAACCAATTCAACAGCAAAATCCAATTAATACACAATCTTTTCAACCAATTCAACAACAAAATCCAATGATTGCACACTCGTATCAACCAACACAAATGCAAAATGAAATACCACTCCCATATTATCTCCAACAACATGAAATAACAAGAAACCAACTTTCACATTTTTCTCAAATGCCAAATGCAGCAGAATCATTACAAATGACAATGAATCCATGCCTTATGGGTGGATCATCAATAACATCAAACAAACCTTTAATGGTTTTCACAGGAACAGACCCTGAATACTCTGTAGAAGATTATTTAAATGCAGTAACAGCAAACTTGATTTTAAACATCGGACCTGAACCAATTAATACGCCACTACATCAAAACTGGATACATCGACGCACAGCGTTGATACAAACAACTTTAGATGGCGCAGCCCAAAAATGGTTTTCAGTACTACCTCTAGAAATAAAATCAAACTGGAAAAGGTTTACACAGGAATTTTCAAAAATGTTTGACTCCGAAAGAAACAAACAACAACAAAGAGTTTTATGTAATGAAATTCGCAGATTACCAAACGAAACCATCAAGCAATTAGCAGTAAGAATCGAAACACTAGTTCGAAAAGCATATTCACTAAATACACACGACTATAAAAACACAAAAATGACAGAAATCTTAATGATGACCTTAACACCACAATTAAGGAAAATAGCAATAAAAAAGAGAGCATCCCATCCTTCCTCAATTCGAGAACCCGATTTAGATTTTCGAAAACTAGTAGACAAATTAGAACAAGCAGAAATCACAATGAAACTAGAAGAAACGGAAAATCTGAAATTACAATATGTTAACAGAATTGAAACAACTTCCACTAATATTAATAATATACAGGAATCAGACACAGATCTCGTTGAAAAAATCACTGAAATACTCAATATTTATGAAAAGAACCCAAACTTTAAAGGCAAACCATCTTTCAAAAAATGGTGTGATTATTGCCGACGATACGGACATAGTATTTCCGAATGTAGACAAAAACAGCAAGATAGTCAAAATAAACCTCAAAAATACAAAGAACCAAATAAGTCATTTTATCAATATATGAAGAAAGATCAAAATCTACCAAACAAAAATGTATATAGCAACAATAGTTCCGGAAAACCCCTTCCGAACAATACAAGCTATACAAGAAATCAATCCCCATATAACTCAAGTTATAGAGGAAGATCGCCAGAACGAAGAAACACACAAAATTCGTCACAAAATCACTACAATAGACCAAATAGTAGAAATAACTACTCCAGATCTAATTCAAACACAACACAGTTTGCTTCTAGATCTAATTCCCAATCAAGAAATAGATACTACCAAAACAATCAATCACGAAACTCATCATATAATAGATCTAGAAACTATTCCAATAATCGAAATAGAAGTTATTCGAACAATCGAAATCAATATTATCAAAATAACCGATCAAAAAATAACTCATATAACAGACCAGACAACAATTATCAAAATAGATCGCGAAATAATTCACAAAACCGACATTCAAGTTATAATAATCGTTATAGAAATTATTCCCAATCACCACATCGGAATAATAATCACTATAATAACTCTAATAATCGTCACAGAAGTAGTACACCTAAACATCAAAGACAAATCAATCAAGTACAGTCTAACCCAGAAACAACATCAGACCCTCCAGGTATTGATGACACAGTAACTG
Organism: Symsagittifera roscoffensis; assembly: GCF_963678635.1. Classification (NCBI taxonomy): domain Eukaryota; kingdom Metazoa; phylum Xenacoelomorpha; order Acoela; family Convolutidae; genus Symsagittifera; species Symsagittifera roscoffensis. The sequence continues at coordinate 89,345,553 of NC_087062.1, forward strand.
ATACGTTACAACTCAATCAAATAAACTGTACATCATCAGATTCAGAAAGCGACACAGAAAACACTCTTTCTATCAACATGATAAAAGTCGAAAATGACTATGAATCTGTCATATATGAACAACCTTTTTCATCACACATATATGAAAATCAATCAGAATTTCTTCAAAATTATTACACTACACCCATAAATTCCACACCAACGACGCAGGAAACGAATGCAATTAATACTACAAATCAAACTAATAAAAATGTCAAAACAAAATGCTTGAACACAAACCACATCTATCAAAATATACAAAAAGAACAACCCAAAGAAAAAATTTGGACAATACCATTTCTGTTAGAAAGCCCAAGAAACAAAGAATTTCAACCACCAGACCTTGAAATCGATTTTTTAATTGATTCAGGAGCAGAATCAAACATAATAAACATTCCCACATGGAATGAAATAAAAACTTTACACCCAAAGCTAACACCTCTTGAAACCTCCAGTAAGCTAGCAACAGCACAGGGATCAACATTGATAAACTACGGAAAAATCCAATTATTTCTCCTCCCCACCAGAACAATGGAGCAAAGCAAAATTCTAAATAAGCCATTTAAACAAATATTCCATATCACTGATATTAAATATAATATCATTGGAATACCATTTATTTCGAAGTATATACCAACAATTAACATACTAAATAGTAGAATATTAATCAAAGATAAGTATACAAAAACAAAAGAAACATCTTTAACATTTTTTCAAAGATTAAATAAACAACCACCATTCTTTTCAAAATTTTACCCGATATTTAACCAACAAAGAAAACACTTGAAACCACTATCAGTAAACATCTATAATTTTTCAATTAAACAAGTTCACCAATATGATAAGGAACAAAACAAACAAAAATTTTATATGTCAGATTTTGAATTCAAACCTATTCATAAATTTTTCAAAATCACAATCTCTTCAATAAAATATTTGAAAAATTCGAATTCAGATATCATTTCCTTACATGTCTATAACAACACACCTTACCAAGTAACATTACCTTTAGGACTTTTAGGATACTGCGAAACCAACGCTACAATATCACAAATACACGAAAAAGCCTATCGCGTAAATAATATACTCCAATTATTAGATATTTGCCAATCTACAATTCTTAATGAAGAATTATCTATAAATAATATAATAAGTCACGAAAACAGAAATACGGATTATTTCACAAAAACTCCATATTTCAAACCTACATTCAACATAAGTAACTACACAGAGGACCAACAGAAATTTTAAACAATGTTTAATTTCCAACATTCACAAATAACACAAGACGAATTCGAAAAGTTAGCCAAACAGCTAATTAAATATTCATCAGTCTATGCAACATCAAAATTCGATGTTGGCAAAATCAGTTCATCACTACATCTGCCGTTAAAACCAGACGCAGTTTTCAAAAAACAGAGAGCAAGTAAAGTACCAATTCACTTACATGATAAAGTAAACAGATTACTCGATATTTTAGAACAGTACAACATTATCTCACCAGTTAACAAAGAAGAACAACCAAAAGGCAACACATTTATCAACCCCGTTATAATTCTAGCTAAAGGAGAATCATTAAAAATCGTTCTCGATGCTAGATACCTCAATTCACTCATAGATGAGTCAAAATGTAATTGGCCCATTGAACCAATACAAGTTATTTAAACAAAAATAAACGGCAAATACTTTACAACCGCCGATATGAATAGTGCATACAATCAAATGCCACTAGATGAACAATCACGACGTTTAACACAATTTGTTATCGGAAACCAACAATATGAATTCAACCGCTTATTCTATGGAATATCCATAGGACCAGCAGCATTTTCAGCTTTTATGAGCAAAAATTTCAGACCACTAATACTCAAGAAAAACGCAATCACCTATCTAGACGATGTTTTTATGCAATCACAAACAAAAGACGAGATGTTCAACGTTTTGGAAAAATATCACCAAATACTTCAGAACGAAAATCTGAAGGCCGCCCCCGATAAATCACACTTCTTTTTGACAAGAGTTAAATTCTTAGGACATAATATAGAAAGAAAAACAATCACTCAATCACTGAAATCACGCATTGACGCTATTCAAAAACTTCAACCACCAACAAATAAAAAGAAAATCCAAGAATTTCTTGGAATGCTAAACTTTGTAAGTAAATATGTTTATAAAATGCAATTATATCTACGACCATTTTATAACATCCTTAGACAACAAAATAATTTTGAATGGAATACAGAACATCAAGCACGATTCGAAGAAATAAAGAAACTTTTAACTGAACAAATTTCAAACACAATCCCCGACCCGGATCAACCATTTTATGCAATGTGCGATGCTTCGAACTTTGGCATCGGCGCAGCACTATTACAATCACATAATGGTACAAATAAAATGAACCTGATATCAGCAAATTCCCAATTATTCACTCAAGCAGAGCTACGACTCTCAACTCTAATGAGATAATGTACAGCCATAATATATACACTGACAGAATATGAATTTCTGATACTTGGATCAAAACATCCCACAGTTTTATTCACAGACCATAAACCAATCATCTTTCTCTTTACACAGAAATCTAACCCAAACCACCGAGTTTACAGATTTCAACTAATTCTAATGAAATTTCCAAACTTACATATAGTTTGGACTGCAGGAAAAAATCTTGCATTACCAGACACCTTAAGTCGAAATACACCACCTGAATTACTTACACGAAAAACAACAGTTGAAATACCCAAAAACATAAAATTCTACCTTGCTGAAAACGAAACATCACCCCGATTGGAATGCAAATATGCAGTAAAAACTGATATTGAACAATCACAAATAAATAGTTTACAACATTTCCCACTTTATTTAGATTGTCAAAATAATCATTATGAAGTTGATCTACTTGGAACATCAACTTTCAAACCAATCCCATATTCTCAATGGATAAAAAATAACACCCAACAAAAACGAACAAAACAACACCAAACCAAAAAAGATCATTTTCCACTAATTGAAAAAGAAAATTTAACTGATAAAGTAAAATTATCAGGACCACAAACAAACGATTCAAAATACACAATAAATCAAGTTTTTGACCTTCATGACCCATTAGATACAATACCTTTATCTAAATTCGAAATTGAAAACATTTTTCTCCCTCCAACAGAAACAATTACAATTTCAACACTAAAACAATACCAAAATCTTGACCCAATAATTCGACAACTAAAATCATGGCATAAATATAAAACTAAACCTATCAAAGCAGATTCAACCATCCTAGGCAACAAGACACTCCTCCGATATTTTCGCAAATTTAATAACACAACAATTAATGAAACTACAGACCTTTTAGAGTATAACTTAAACGAATCTACAGTCCCCTGTCTTCCTTTAAGTATGATTCTCATAGCTTTTAATATCTCACATACACAAAATATTAAAGGACATTCTGGATCAGAAAAGACATATTCAAACTTTATACAAAATTTTTACTTCCCAAATGCACCAATTTGGATAAAAGTACTATGCAATGATTGTATAGTATGTCAACTAAATAAACCTTACCCAAATCAAAAACAAATAGCACAAAAACAAGATTTTAAAGGACAAAGCTTGTACTTTAATCACCGTATCTCATTTGATACTAAAGGCCCAATTTCACCCTCATCAGAAGGAAATTCCTACATTATGGTAATTGTTGACGCATTTACACACTATGTAGCACTTAACCCAGTACCACATTGTAACGCTTATTATGCGTATACAACACTTTATGAACACTGGATAGCAAAATTTGGACTACCAGAAATTTTAGTCACAGACAACGGTACAGAATTCATAAATAATGAAATAATCACACTATGTCATTTATACAACATTAAACACAAACCACGTACATCTCATGCACCTTGGACAAACGGCTTAGTCGAAGGTATGAACCGTTCATTACAAGAATATCTTAGATGTATCATCAACGGAAATGATACAAAATATACCGAACGGTCAGCAGATGTAAAATTATTTCCCTTAGCATATAATTCACAAATTACGACAACTCTAGGAATGTCACCATACGAAATGGTTTTTAACCAAAAGCCACGCAAACCAATAATGTTTACAGCAAATTCTCATAAAAACGCACAATGTTATTGTCAACCAAATAAAGATTCAATTTGTTATAACCTACCTTTACATACACACGATGAAGATCATTTTCATCACCCACAATTTCTTAAATTAGCCTCCGGTACACACACCGAATGGATTCTAAATAGAGATAAAAAACACAATGAAATTTATCAAAAAATAACAAAAAAGTTATTACAAAGACAAAACATTAATAAACAAATCAATTCACGTTTTACGCCAGCCTCCGAATTAAAAATTGGAACATTTGTTCTGATACCTAATTTTAATACTCAAAAAGGAATTTCTAAAAAAATACAACCCCTTCGAAAAGGACCATACCAAATAATTGCAAGACCCACTGATGTCACATATAAAATTACCGACTCAAACAAAAAAGAAATCGTTCAGCATCGAAACAACCTATTACCTTATTACCCAAAAGAATACGCACTCCGCGAATTAACTCAATTATATTCTTTCACAGGATTAAAAATCATTCAAAATGAACCACATCTGAAAAACACAGAACAAAATGATAACCCCAGCGAAAATCAAAACACAAAACCAATCGCCACCAAAAACAATACAAAAAATCTAGACCATAAAGAATCCCCAAAACAAAGAAAAATTAGAAAAATGACCGAACAAATAATACCCCAAGAACAAATCGACAAATCAGAACATAGAAAAACAACAAGACTCCGAAATCAACCACGTAAAAACTACAAAATATTTATCCCCCAATCTAAAATATTAAAGAAAGTGGAATTTCGAAATTAATTTTAACTTTATACTTCACAATTTTGAAACCTCCGAAACATTTTTCATTTCCATTTTTCAAAATAACATGCTGACAAGTACGCAATAATTCTAGTTCAAAATAGACCAATAGGATTCATCCAATCCGTCACTTTCTCTAACTCAAACTAAGATCAATTAGACGAATAATATAAAACTCCAGGCACATCTATAACTATAACTTTACGACCTCCAGGTCAAAAATAAGCAAATCACTCCAACTTGACAACTAAAATAAATATCACCATAATACCGTACCCCTCCCTTATCTAATAACCCAAAGATCAACAATATTTCCCCAACTCAGACCACGAATACCCCCAAAACAAATTTGTTAACTTAGCCTAAAGTAACAAAATGAACATTTTAATTAGCCTAAAGTATAAAAATCTCACCATACCCCGGATCATTTGACAAACAAAAATAAAGAAAAAGACGACCTCCCGATCACCATAAAAATTTCCCCCAACAATTTTTTACAAAACTCAACCCACTTGTCAAAAAACTAATAAATAATTCGACCACACTTGAAAATCGCCCCAAACAGCAAAAAATATTCGACCAAGAGATCATTTCTTAAATGCTCTTCTCTCAAACAGTCACTAAAATTTTCATAAATCTTAAACATTTTTTTACGATACTTGAAACTTTTATAATATTTCTTTTTGATATACTTGAATCTTTTCTAATAATCTTAATCATTTTTTGTAACATTTTTTTAATTTTCTACACTATCTTCGAACTATTTCTCCAACTTTCCAAAACCCTTGATTATATCCACAGGTACGATTCATACAACTTGTCTAAATGATACGAACAATTTTCAGTAGAACTGACATTTTTTTATTGTTTGTAATTTTCCTAACATTTTTATCATCCCTCATATTGACAATATGCAAATGTATAAAGAAAGCAATCATCACATTTGCCCTAGCAACAATTTTTCTAATTATTTTTTTGGAAGAATATTATAATAAACATAAACTTTCTCACTAAAGTAATAATTCAAAAATCTATCAAAAATTGCTACCCAACAGTCACAAAGTCAGTCTTCACCGACATCATCCCAAGATAACCCAACACCACCTTCAACTACTCAAAATCCTCAAACATCTACACGAATTTCTTTTCAAGATAATCCATACACTTTTGAAGAACGGCACGCTCGTTTATCTGAACCACTAGAACCAGTTCAACGACAAGCATCTCTAAGTGAACCAACATATAACCTTTACCCAACACTACCACAAGAACTAAATAGAATAAGACACCTTAGTCAAAACCAAAACACAACAGAAATAAATAGACAAATTATACATCCTTGACGAAATAGAAATTTTCAAACTCCTCGAGTTCATTTTGAAATACCTCAATCACCATCACAAAGCATTCCAGAAAATCCCACTGGTGTAACACCAGAAACCCCTACACTTTTTTCACAACGAAGCACTTCAAGCCTACCCTCAGATTACTTAGGTTCAACACCAACATCTGAGCAAATACGTGAAAATCCTTTCAACCCCACAAACCAAACATCACGATTACCATATTGGACTACACACTCATTCACACAAGGTGAACCAAATTTAGTCAATGACCCCATAGACATTTCTACAGATACAACATCTTCATCACTACCCGAAACATTATCACTTCCATCAACACCATCAATTAGTCAAATTTCACCGACACCCCTTAACTTCAATTTTCCAAACAATCTCGACGCAAGATACCGAGAACAATCATTAACAAATATTCCTTTAAGATTAGATTGGAATACATTTACAGCACCTCCACCATTATTTGGACAACATCAAGAAAGTAACCGCCTTCATAACTGGGCACTTAATAGATTACAATATCGCCAAGATATTCACAACGATATCCGTGACCACAATATTCAAATACTCCAACAAAACAGTTTACAATTAAAGTTTGAAATAACAGTTAAGTTAAACAATATTACTCAACATCCCTACCCATTAAACCCACCTAATATAACAGCTCAATCACTACCACCACCGTTTATAACTACTGAAGTAATATATAAATACGACAGATATACCAAAAATACAATGGGTTACATTACATTTTATACACATGTATATTCATCATACACATGTATATTCATACACATGTATATTCATCATACACAGGATTATCATACACATGTATATTCTAAAATTATTAATTTTTCTCCAACTCCTTTTTCTAGTAATCTCAAATCAAAACATAAACCCTTCCCCCCGTACAGGACCACAAGATCTATTAGTAACACATTACGATTGTGAAGAAAATGAACAAAAAACACTACACAAATATGCAATAAATCAAGTATCACAATGTGAAACAGAACCACAAGCTATAGAAACCACAAATGTAATAGCAACACTCTATTCAAAAGCCCGAGCAACAACAGTTACAGGTTATAAATTCACAGCAACATTTTCCGAAAAGAAAGTACATTGTTCACAAGTCTCGAACGGAAACAAAAACCGACTTGACCATGAATCATTCTATCAGAGTAATATAGAACGTCTTTTACATCTCAATCCCGACGATTGTAAAAATGAATTACTCAGACTAAACATCACACAAAATAAAAACTCCGAAAGAAAGTTAGTAAACTTTCAAGTTTTCTCAGACTCTGTACATCAATCACAACTTGAAAGACACCAAGGACATATAAAACTCGACGACAAATACCCGTATAACGGCGCACACGGACGATTAATCTATGACCTACACGATAAACATTGGATACCACACATTGGTATAAATAACCCATCAAACTGCAAAGCAGACACGAAAAATAAAGGATACCAAGAAATAATGTTTTTCGATTGGAAAATACAACTCGAAAAAATACAACTCACACGAGATTTATCAGATAATACAATGATCTATCAAGGAATCCGATTACCTTGTAAAAATGGTCAAGGTTTTTGCGACCCTACAACGAGAACACAAGCAACAATTGTTTGGTTCCCCGAAGATACATGTACAACATTTCAAGTAGCAAGAATACACGCTCGTATGATAACATTTCACGAAAAATACTTTATACAATCAATTCCATATGAACAAGTACATCCATCACGAAAACAAAGTACTAATTTTAGAAACATACACAATATAGAAAATAAATTGACACGTTTTCAAATATATCAAGAAACAGAACTTGCATGTAAATACAGGAATCCACTTCACAGAACACAATACTCTGAAATATTAGTTGAATACGAAAAAGGATTCGACATGACCACTGGAAAAATAAAAATTGACCCATATGCCACAGGTCATCCTCCAAACGAAGGAACATCATATATACCAGTTAATTTTGAAAAAAGCAATGGACAGCCTGGTGGACATCTAAAACCCCATGACACCAGAAGCACACGCTTACAAGAATTATCACTAATGAATACTACATATTTCGGTAATATTCAATATGATATTCATTTAGATATGAAACTAGATTATACAATTAGCCGAATTTTTCAAGAAATGTCACTCTCCGAATTAGAAACACTACACCAACTATGCGAATTAGAACGAACACAAATATTACAATCACTTGCACTAGCAGTATTAAAAATACCCTATGCAGGATACTTATTATCAGGAAATAGAACAAATTTTTTAGACTATGAAGGAAACATCTTATGGTTTTATACCTGCACTAAAAAAGTATCACCACTATACGTTTTTGAAGATAAACGATGTTATAAAAGAATTCCTATCTTTTATAAAAATAAAGTACATTTCGTGGATACACTTTCACGAAGAACCTATTTCTGGGATACCGCAGTCCCATGTGGATCAGAAAATAGCCACAATGTAGTACAACTAAACCCTGATGAAAATAAATATTATCTTCTCACTCCATATCCCACACTAATGCAATCACTCAAAAAATTTTCACCAGAAAGTATTCGCGCTATTGCTCGAAACCCAAATATAGACTTACAATCAATAGGAATATACTCAAAATCAGATATTCAACATCACATTAGAACACAACAATTCCAAGAATTATTAACACAAATGGACACTATACAAAGGCAATCAATTGACCAAAATCTACGCAAACTTGCAGAAACCGCAGGATTTGCCGATATCTACACGCTAGACTATAGCGGATATTTTAAAGACATTAAAGTTTATATATATCTAAACGGTGAAAAATACCGTCCCCAAGATATATCACCAATCAACATTTTTAGTTTTGTTACACTCAAAAATGAAATCCTTGATTTTCTAGGATGGCCCTACTACATCTTAGAAAAATTGACTATTTTATACGCAATGTTTAACTTTATTGGAGTTCTTTTCTCACTTTTAAAAGGAATCTACAACACATGTGCTATACACACACAAGTAAATAGACAAGCAAGCGTAGCACGCATACTCTTTGCAGGATTTTTTGGAATTTTTTCCACATCTATAAACAAAATTCTTTTAGACGCACAAATAAAAGAATACAACACAAAAATAGCAACACGACAAAACACATACGACGAAGAACATAACAATGTAGACACAACGCCAACGGCACCAGAATTACCACCCCTACCACATAACCATCCACTATCCCTAGTCCCACGAAATTTTCGAAATTTAGCAATCACACATAATCCAAATTTTCGACTCACCACATTACAAAGTCCCATCCAACATATAATGACACACCAGTCACAAGATGATAATACTTATGAACAAATCATTGAACAACCCCATACCACCGCTTTTCAGTCTCAAAATAATAATTTTTTAGCCCACGATGAGCCGACAACTTGGATCACTACACCGATCAAATTCCCACCCAACCAATCTTACCTCTCCAATCCCAATAATACCACTTTTTGCTTTTCCGCCACCCGATTTCCCATCTAGTAATGTAACATCAGGCATGAATTCCGACACTAATTCACACATCTCAGTTTTATACTCCATCTCACAACTCAATAACCCGAATATTGAAACCCCCGATGAATTTGCCGATTCAGAACCATCCCCATCCAATAATTTTCATAACTCTTCTAATTTTTCTCAACCCCCTTTTCAACCCATATTATCCAATAACCCTGACCCAATCACTTCCACACACTCTTATGCTTCCCAAGTTACTCCAACCTACTCCTCATATCATTCTGACCAATCATCTCATTCTCCAGACACCCCCCGAATCTCCCCAGAGCTAGATAATTTTATTACCCTCCAACAACAACCCTACCACCTTCATACCCCAACCATAAACCAAATCTCCTCCACAATAAATTCATCCAACCCCCCTACCCCTACACCCTCTTCAAATTATACTGAATCATTAGCACCATCATCCACATCCACTGAATCTTCACTCAACACTAATAGAGCTTATCGCACTTTTAAAAGAAAGTTTCCCAACCATCCTTTCCCAGCAAAACCAGGAACAGCCCGTGAATACATCAACCATCCCAAGCATACTAACACAAAAGAATTTTTAGCTATCACCTTACCCTCATTCCCACAATACACCTTAAACACCCCTCACGACACTAACGAAACACGCAACTTTGTAGACGAATACGTTTTAATGCCCACTCTCTCTTGGACCTCATATTATCATTTTACTAACCCTCTTTGCTTACCTTTATCCAGCACTCACATCGATATAGAGCGAAATAAAGACATGCTATATCGACTCACTACACCACTAACCGCTAGACAATTTACTTACACTGGATATAAAAAATCACTAAAAACACACACTGCACCTAGAGCTAATGAATATACACTAGAATACTATGATCACAACATCATCAGAGCTAACCAAGATCAATTCTTAGACGACGATCGCTTCGCTAATCCACAAATCACCGAGAAATTTTTCATCAAGACACCATATGTATTTACACTAAACATCTTCGACCGTAAGTTTGACCACATTATTTCAGAAGCACTAACAGACACACAAGCATACGAAAGTTTTAAAGAACGCTTCCAAATATTTTCACTAACCTTTCATTTCCTTGCACCACACGAAAGAGATTTGCACTGCTCACACGATATTATGTTGCGCACTAAACAAACCCACACATACAGTTATTATCGTTTCATCCAAAATCACTTTGACCTACACACACCCTCTAGACAACCACACCATCGTTTTCAATTCATTAATTCAAAATACACTTCACCGTTTTTCCTAAATTTCACATATTGTATTAAAGATACTAACCTTCATGGTATTCTTCGTAATTATGATCCCATAACCCAAATGTACATCTTCTGTCCCATCACCAAGACCTTCAACGCCGAAGAATCCCGACCCTTCCTTATCCCGCACGAGTTTGTACAACCTATAGAAATCCCAATATTAGAATTCATCCACAACACTAAATTCAATCACAAATTATATAACCTAATCCAAAACACACCTTATGAGTTTGCAGTTGGCACTGAAGAACTAACCACCATTAAGGCACTTCAATTGCTTTGGCCACTACTTCAGACTAAAAACATCATCCGCATCTTAGCTAAACTACTAACAACATCCGATCTCATCCACGACATCTTCCCCCACGGTTTTTTCCCCGACGACTAACAGGTAAGTATGAATTCAATGAATATTACTAACTAATTACAATATTAAAAACTCACCATTCTTTATCCATGTTTTCTTTAGATTTTTAGCCTTCATCCGACAATCACCTACAAAAACCACAAAAGACAAATAAAAAATCGCAAATTTCATCAAACAATTTTAAAATTCTATTATTAATCTCTTACACTTATAAATTATTAAATTTAATATCAATGCAGTAAATTCATCTATAAAATTTTCCCCCCAAGCAGTAAATCTAATTATGATGAAAATTTGTAACTTAAAATTCCCCCATAACTAGCAGTAAATTTCCAAATTCTATGTAGTAAATTGATTAAATGCAAATGTAGTACTAACCTTTTGATATTTTCATTCATTCGCACAGAAATTCTATCCACACTCGCACAGCTCGCCCACGAAGAATTGTTTAAAATAATAAATTTCAGTTTCAAGCTTTCACACTCAACAACTCTAACATAAAATAACATGTTTCAAACTTTCCTTTAACCCGGTTGGAAAGGAATCATATACTAAACAAAACTAACCAACGCAGCTTACTAAATACCACAAATCATAGAATAACAGCATGACTAAGAAAAAGAAACCAACGGTACCCAAACCGGATTAACCCAGTTTGAAACTGGATAATTTATTCTTTTGAAGACTATTATAAAGTCTCAGAAAGAAATAATAAAACACAAAAAAGTCGAAAGACAAACCCATACCACGAACAATTTGCTTTTTGGAAAAAGGACATAACCAACAAGACATAAGAAAGACCACAACAAACCCAACATAAAACGTTGTCACATAGCAGGACCCCTCACAAAAACCGCATGAAATCATACTCCCACTCCTGGCCTAACCCACCAGGAAGGACGTCCTGAGCATGCTCTATAGCCGGCCTAACCCACCGCGCTACATCCACGCTTTGTGACCACACTCCTATTTTTAATAAGAGCTACTCAAGGGTGAGTAACTCTTCAAAATAACCAAACTAAAACAAAAAGCTTTTGTGAAAACAACTAACTAAAATCATAATTAAAAAATATTAAACTACCACGTACTAAGGAGACAGACAAAACAAACACCTTTGAGTACCAAAAAGGGTGTATAATCCAGCAATGATGATGATGATGATGATGTTAAATGAACAGACGGACTGACTTCTATGATTGACCTTTGTTTTGTAAATAGCTTTGACCATTCAACTTTTTAACGTGTTAATTGACCTATTCGAACATAGCTCTCACTGTAAACTGCCTGCTTAGTAATTCAACGCTGGTGTTGATCTTGAGCATCGATAAACCATCTGCAGCCTTCTGTGATATAAGAGTTTCATGTCGTCATTCCACGAATGTTTCAACTCAATCAATACCCCTTAAATAGATTATTTGCCAATTTAAGTGTTTGTACATTGAGTTATGAATAACAAAATGAAACTCCTTTTTATCAAATTTGCTGCAAATAGGTAGTTGAAGCGAAGGATCATCACCCGGTTTGAATAACTAAGCAGGCAGTTTACACTGAAAAGGAAGTCCAATTACGCCAACGAGTTTGTTAAAAGTATAGATACAGTTACGACAATTTAGATTTCGGTGTCATCTGTATAGATTTCACCGTCAAAAGTTTATCAACTCAACTTTCTATGTACACTTGCGTCTTTTCGCCATAAGTTTGCTAGTTAAATCAGATATGGTTACAAATTTCTTTGGAGATATATATAGTTAACGAAAGAGTTGCCTTAAGTTATAACATACCTTAACTTATTAATAACATACCAAAAGATGAATTTTCAGTAAGGAGATCTTTTTTCAGAAAAATTACCAACAATATTAAATCTGGAGAATCTAGAAACTGTTCTCAAAAAAATAACCCGAATATAGTTTTGCTTTCTATTCTTTTTACACCAAAAGACTTCAAAACAGAACTGAGAAACCTTAATCGAAGAAAATAATCGAATCGTTTTGACAGATCGGCCTGGATACTTAAAGACCAAGCAAATTGGAACCTGATCTAAACTATATTTTATGATTGGATAAATTAAATGTTTTACCAATGTAAAGTATTTAATATTAACCAATCATGATCCATCTAACTAACAACCCACTTATTTGTAAGTGCTGAAGTTACTTGTAATTTCAGCACCAGAGAGATTTGAATTTAACTTAGAAATTAGTTGAACTCTCCCGAGTACTTCAGCAGCCGCAATAAACCAGTATACCCTAGATCTATTGAGCCTAGCAGAGACTAGTTAAACAACCTGAGACTAGATAGTATAAGAGTAAGATTAGGATCGGTATTAGACTAAGAAGTTGCACGAATCTATCCGGCCGAAAATAAGATAGCGTGACGAGCAGACGGTGTACCCTATCCGAAATTACTCTATGAGTTATACACTTCGGTCCTAACTCAAAATGGCATATTTGAACTTTTTACACTTCTCTGCAATGATTATGTCAAGTTTGAAAAAATTCCAATCGATCTTGAAAAAAACTCCATGCATATGAAAAAATTTTCAGAAGAACAAAAAGTTTAAGGATTTATATCAACAAAAGTTTTCAATATGAATGAATGAACAATTACCTCCTAAAAACATTTAATTACTAGCATCGGATTTCAAAATCATATCCAAGCATAGATGTATTTTTAAGATGAACCAAATCTTTTCATGAACCAGTAGATACTAAAAAAACTTGAAGCTGCGTTCTTCCACGATCCTTTAAAAGCGTTTGCCTCCATCAATTTTTTAAGCGAAGTTCTTCAAAAAATACTTAGCATCAAAAATTACATAAAAAATAGTTCCTCATTTTAAATCAATTTGGATTGATTTTTTTAAGTCCCTCCATAAAGTACTGTCCTTGGCCCCACTCATTTTTAAAGTTTAAATGATTGATCTGATCCAGTGAATTCCAAATTTTTGCAAATTCGTTGAATACGCTGATGATACAGTGCTAGTTTTTGGTATTCACCAATAAGCTGTTTTCGGAAAAAAGCAAATTTTTGCGCTTAAGTTTCAACAAAAGCAATTTAACTGCAAGCAAAAGAACGACTTTGCAAGAGTGTGAAATTTAGTGGCTCAGATTGCCGAGAATTAAGTTGAAACTATGACAGGAAGGCCAATTCAGGATGGACTGCTCACTACTCTGCAATGCAACAAAAACAGAATCACCCGGAAACACGAATTAGTGTTAACGCAGTACAGAATACTAAAAACAGACAGACCCAAACCTGAGTCTCCATTTTGAGGACGCAAAATCAGGGGAAACCGTGAGTGAACCCATGAAAGCAATGTCGAGCGGTCACAAGAATGGAGGAGAAGACATACCGAGGCAGACTCTAAAGATCAATTATGAAAAGGCAGCATAAACAACGTCAGTCAAGATCTGGCAACGAAAAAATTGACCGGAAACTGAAACTACAGAAAGAGAAACAAAAACTAGATAACCGGACTTTGATCTTGAGCACATTAGAGCCAGACAAAACGGAGGCAAAAACAGTAGAGACTGGAAGCATCAACTCTACGAATAATGTAACGGGAAAACCCTTCCGCATAAACAAAATTGGTTGCAGAATAATATATAATAATATGTATACAAAAATAACAGTCTCAGCTTACACACATGTCCAGGTTTGAAATTGAAGAGCAAAGTAGAGCACTACCGGTAAGATGAAACGTGCCTTTGATAACTCACTGAATCCGACGACTAGATGAACACGAGACGCACGGGGTCAACCAACGCCAAACGTACCCTTGAACACGCAATCCTGGTGCAACAATGAGGGCAAACACTTTGGAGATGATGAACAGGATTGTGGAAGCATTCGCCACCAAAATATCTGGATCTAGTGCAAGAAGCAACAATGAGAGTCAAAGAAAACTTCCAACAAAAAAATTAATTTCAAGATGACTCTGACGGTTGCACAGATACATAGGTTGAGGTCATGAAATTATATCTAGAGTAAGACAATCTCAACGACAGGCAAGCTTGTACCTCCTTTCTGAGTAATCCTGAGGTAACAGCTTTGAAATATATGTTGGCAAAGAAGGAAGAAGGGACACAGCTAAAAATGTTATTCAATATTCTCTTGAGTCGCTTTAGATTGGTTCTGAAGGGTCATCAAGTCATGATGAGATTCGAGAAGTGAAGGCAGAGGGAAAATGAATCAATCGGCAGTTTCCTGGATGGTCTGGAGAGCCTACGCCTAAGGAGTGACCCTGGAAATTCACGAACAGCCACAATTTCAGCATAGCATCAGAACTCATTGGTAGTGTACGAAGTGATGACCTGAGTACGATGCTACTTTCGATACTACATTTTATCGAAAGAAGATGCTCCAACTCCAGCAAAAACGAGGCATAAATCCAGAGATTAATTGCTGATGAAACCAAAGAAATACTCAGTCTCCATATCAATCTATATTATAAACACTCGACCCATAAATACTCAGTCCATGTTCTCGAGTGGAGGAAATTACCCATGTAGGACCGCAGCCCAGAACTCATCGTGGTACTAACCGAATGACAATATGGATCACTTGGGCTCATCGGATCATCCCATGACTAATAGCACACTGTATAGACAAAGGATGAAAATCCTAGGATTTTCTCCGAACAAAAGAACACCCAGAACAGATGGACGAATTTGAATACTACAGCGGACGCTCGAACAAGATAGCTACTAGATTGATCTTTGGCAGCCAAGAGGAAGGGCACTTTAGAAGGACACATGATGATAAATGGTCGCTATACAGAAGCACAAGGCTCATATCAAGTGATGCTGAACATAGATGATGCTAACAACTATACATAAAGTGTGTTAACTTGTGATGATGACTTGGCCAATCAGTTATTCATTGGGAAACAGGAACTCGAGGTCAGAGCAACAGATAAACAGTGCCATGTTGGAAGAAGATGCCATGCATTTGGGCACAGAAGCAGATGTGACAGCCGACTTTCTGGATATAAGTAAAACAAAGAAAATCCCTCAAAGGCCTTCTAGAAGACACCGTGGCGTTCTTGAGCGTGATGCCTATTGAAACTTGGTCCGGGACGAGATTTGATGATCGGACTTGATTGACTCTAGAGTGCGTTTCGCAGCGGCGAACAAGGGCGCCCTACATGTCTGAGAAGGACTCAAAATAATATGGGAGGCAGGAACTTATGAACGAACTTCCAGGTCTTCGAATCCGATCAACTAATATTACTGAGACTTCATCAGAATTTCGATGTTACCATTAAACTTGTTAGTGCGATGTTCAGAGTACGTAATCAAGAGATATAGTACATTGTGAAACCGGTAATTTCAATAATAGTTAACCAGCTAAGAACTCCGGAGTTCTTGAGTAGGAGGGTAAGACTAGGGGCAATAGAAGGAGCAATCGTGAGCTTGAAAAAGAAAATTTTCAATGAACTAAATTATGATAATCAGGTATGCGTTAATCCCAACCTCAATGTTATACGTACTACCATTATAGGAAGATGCTTCTCGTTAAAAAAAAGGTGTCTGCGTGTGAGCGTCCTGTTATACACACATGACGTTCCCATCAGGATACAGGAATATGGAAACTGATATACATACTACCAGTAAAGCCAGGATAAGAGGGGAACAAGAACTTCAAATTACATGAAGTGATTATTTGTCCAAATCACAAGGAAAAAAATCTATCTTAAAACGTATAGAAAAACATCTTGCTCTAAAAGTTTTTACCTAAAATTGAGACTGATGATGGTCTATCAATTTGTTCTAATTTTCCTGAAAGACCAAACCCAGAGAAAACGAACATGAACAAACCGTTATTACTAGAAATAGAACATCATCTAATGGGCAAAAATACAGATGAACAACTCGAAGCCATGAAAGATGTATAAGACAAAATCGGGATATTTCATCGAAGCACAGAGTCAATATTGGTTGCTTTAATTTTGTGGAACTTGAAAATGAACTAGAGCCAGATGCGCTGCCACACAGTTAGGGGCGAGATGTATGATTCCACAAAAAGCTGACGCATGTAGAAAACAAAAAGGAACATTTGTGGAGTAAGGCATGATATAACCATCCAGATCACCGTGGGCCTGCGGGATAGAGACAGCCAAAATGATGGGTAATCAATTGATATTCTGATGAGAATTTCAATATCTTAACTCCATCACGGTGAAGGATGCCTATCCGATCCCTTGAATAGACGAAGGCGTAATATAGCCTGATATCAAATTTAGGGGTTGCAAAACTTTTTTTACCACACCAGATTGACGTTCAGCGTAAAGTAACTAACAATCAGGAAGCAAGAGAGAGAAAATACAGGTTTTGCTTGCGAGCTAAGGATCTTCCTGTGGAAACTGCTGTCTTTTGTTTTTTTTTTGCAACGCGACAGCAGCATTCCAGAGATTGATGTCACAAGCCTTGAAGGCAGTGACAAAGAAAGATATGCCAATTTGATTGAGTGCTATACAGACGCCGAGGTTAGTGCCAAATCAAGGCTTGACGTTCAAACAGTACAACTCGATGAAAAAAAAGAGCAGGTCAAAAAAGCAAACTGTCGAAATCGGAGATCTTGAAAAACTCGAAAAAATACCTCAGGGGAATGGTCGATAAACAAGGAAAAAGACCGGATCCGGATCTAGTGAAGTCGGTCTTGACTTCGAAAGTACCTACGAAGGAATGCCAGGTACAAGTTTTCTCGGGTTTGCGATCTTTTGCAGAGAACTTTTCTAAAGGTATGCTGACAAAGTGGCACAAGAGCAAAATTTTCACGCGGGACATAAAAGCTGATAGAGCATGCGAAGCGCGGGTCCTGGGTATGCCGACATCAAAATGCTTGTATGTCTTAGACACAGATATCTCTGTAGATGGAGTATAAGACATATTGTATCAAGAGCAGGAATAGAATGGAAAGACGGTATTAAACCGATCGCCTCTGGCAGTAAAGTCGAGCTGAAGTACAGAGCCTCGAAAAGCGGAGATGTTTGCCGTGATAACATTTGTGACTCGAAATACAGAGCATACTTTGGGAGCGCGCCGTTCAACTTTCGTGTGGATATCAGGTCATTGCCATGAATAAAGAGACATTCAATTGATCTGAGCCACATTGGCAGATGGATTGACATCTGACTGGATACAACATAAAAATTGAACACCACACAAGAGACAAGCATAAAAAACCGTAATTTAACGAATATCAATAGATAAGGGAGACAGACAGCAGACCTGAGATAAAAGAAGGACTCTTTTTCATCAACCAGAAAAAAACGACAGTAAAACAAGCTATTTGGTGGCTAGTAAAGTCAAGCAACCAAATAGAAGGCCATCCGGAGCTACCAACACAGATACACGGACTGAGATCCTAACAAGACTCAGACTAGGGAAGAGATCGGAAACAAAGATGACACGGCGGAGGCAGTCAACACAAAAAACAGGCAAAAAATTGATAAATTTTGCACAAAAACACGACAAGTCCGATCTGACTAAGCACATCGAGTGCAAAGTTTTGACAAAAACAATTAAAAGAAAAGCGGGATAAAAAACGCAAAGAAATCACAACAGATTTCAATGATCTGTTAAAATAGACCAAATATCAATGAATTCAAGACGCAAATGTTGAGTTAAATTCCATCAAGCAATAGGAGAAAGTTAACGTTCAGACAAGAACTGTTTATGGTCGGTCAGGAAAATGAGTCTGAGAAGCCTGTGAAATATGAGAAGTGAAATATGAGAAGTCTGTGAAATCTGAGAAGTCTTTTAATTGAGAGTCAAATGCACCAAAATATTTTTATCAAAGGAGGATTCAAATACAGACGCGGAGAGTAACTCAGCACTTGACAAAAACGATGAATAGATCATCTATGATGTGGAAGTGAAAGCAAAGCTTCGAGGTCAAGATCGATAACTAGAGACTGACCCAACATCTGGAATCTTTGACAAAACGAGTAACTGAAGCAGTGATGAAGCAGAACGAGAACTAATGGCAGTATCCAGGAATTACTTTAAGGAGTTATTTTGCAACAACAATGCTAGCACCAACATAGAGTCCGATCGTCGAAGCAGAATATTGACGCGAATCGTCCGGGTAAAGCCGAAAGAAGAAACGCATTGTTCAGAGATCTTTTGCGTCTAAGTATGAAAGTCAAGAAGGAAGACGTAAAGGCAAGATACAGGCTTTCAGATTTCCTGAGAGCACTTAAAATTGACAAAATGACCAGCAACCTATCTAGATGGATCAAGACGAGGTAAAAATAAGTAGATCTGTCAGAAGACAGTTACAAGACCCTGATTTAAATCTGTAAGGAACGGAAAGAAGTACTTCACCTCACATCGGATGGACTGGTCCCATGTTAAGGGAAAGAAGATGAAAAATTTCACATCTTCGATACCAGAACTGCCACCTCAACTATACCAGACTGAAGTCAAGGGTCGATAGATAAAAATCAACTGAGATTGAATTCTTCCGCGTTTTTGACTGGCCAGGGGCCTTTTACAACAGAAAAGCGTTTATAAGATCAAAAACCTCAAAAAATCAGAATATCAACGTTTTTTTAGAAAAAACAATGAGAAACACTTGTTGGCGACTTGACTAAGGAGCTCACAAGGAAATCTCATATGGAATAGGTACACTCAACAACCTATCACCCGCAAACCAATGATCTTTTGTAAACATGTTAAGCGTATACTGCTCAAGGTACATGACAGACTGGGATAAGTATCTGCCTCAACTAGAGGGCACCTACGAGAAGACTAGTTCATACCAAAGGATATGGAGTGCTTAGTAAGTTTTGTGGTGGAAATTTTGTACCAAAAATAATAGAACTAGTTATACTATTGACGATGAATATTAAGAGTCAGAGAAAAAGAAAGACTAGCATGACCTGTAAGAGATAGAGCCATGATTTCCTGATAGACATGATAAGACACAACGAATTGAAAAAAGAAGTGGCTGGCATTGGGGTTACAGAAACAGAGCACGACCGCCAAATCATCAAAAACGATGACGCTTACTGGCACATGATAGTAGCATGCCGTAGTCTGAAGTTGATCTAGAACACGCTGAACTTGAGAAAAAGGAGAAGCGTAAATATAGTGTACTAGAGTGATTGCATGAAGCCGAAGACAAGAAATAAACAATGAATCACGTTGCGGGAAGTGGACTCGTCAGCAGAAAATTTTATAACACTAGTTCGGGCTGGATAGGAGAAGACCAAATACTAAGAAAACAACCCAGCAATCTATAAGCGCAGCTACCGACAGGGATGTCGAGGAGTTTTATTGTCAAGTAGGGGGGTTAGAGCTAAGCACACCAAAAAATAACAAAAAACAAGAACCAGAGCCAGAAAAAGAAGAGCCAACTATAGGAGGATTATTTAACAAAAAATGAATATTCTGATTAAACAATCATAGCAGACAGTTACCTATTCATACAGTAAGGGGCGAGGCGTATGATCCCACACAAAGCTCACGCATGCAGAAAAGAAGTAGTAACATTAGTGGAGTATGACATGATATAACCATTCAGTTCACCGTGGCCCTGCGGGATAAAAACAGCCAAAATGAAGGGTTTTCAATTGATATTCTGATGAGCATTCAAATATCTGAGCTCCATCGCGGTGAAGCATGCCTATCCAATCCCTTGAATAGACGAAGGCGTAATATAGCCTAATATCAAATTTAGGGTTTGCAATAATTTTTACCACACTAGATTTAAGTTCATCAGCGTGTTGTAACTACCAGTGAGGAAGCAAGACAGAGAAAAGACAAGTTTTGCTTGCGAGCTAATATTCTTCCTGTGGAAACGTATATCTTTTTTTTGCAAAGCGACAGCAACATTCCAGAGATTGATGTCACAAGCCTTCAAGGTGGTGACAAAGAAAGATATGCCAACTTGCTTGAGTGCTATGTAGACGACCAGGTTAGTGCCATAACAGGGCTTCACGTTCAAATAGTACAACTGTATGGATAAAAAGAGCAGGTCTGAAATGCAAACTGTTGAAACGGGAGATCTTGAAAAACTCGAAAAAATACCTCAGGGTAATGGTCGATAAACAAGGAAAAAGACCGAATCCGGATCTAGTGAAGTCGGTCTTGACTTCGAAAGTACCTTCGACGGAATGCCAGGTACAAGGGTTCTCGGGTTTGCGATCTTTAGCAGAGAACTTTTCTAAAGATATGCTGACAAAGTGGCACAAGGGCAAAATTTTCACACGGGACATAAAAGCTGATAGAGCATGCGAAGCGCGGGTCCTGGGTATGCCGACATCAAAATGCTTGTATGTCTTAGACATAGATACCTCTGTAGATGGTTTATAAGGCATATTGTATCAAGAGCAGGAATAGAATGGAAAGACGGTATTAAGACCGATAGCCTCTGGCAGTAAAGTCGAGATGAACTAAAGAGCCTCGAAAAGCGGAGATGTTTGCCGTGAACACATTTGTGACCGAAAATACAGAGCATACTTTGGGAGCGCGCCGTTCAACTTTCGTGTGGATATCAGGTCATTGCCATGAATAAAGAGACATTCAATTGATCTGAGCCACATTGGCAGATGGATTGACATCTAATTGAATATAACATAAAAATAGAACACCACACAAGAGACAAGCATCCAAAGAACGTAATTTTACGAATATCAATAGAAAAGGGAAACAGACAGACCTGAGATAAAAGAAGGACTCTTTTTCATCTACCAGAAAAAAACGACAGTAAAATAACGACATTAAAACTAGCGATTTGGTGGCTAGTAAAGTCAGGCAACCAAATAGCAGGCCATCCGGAGCTACCAACACCGGATACACTGACTAAGATCCTTACAAGACTTGTACTAGGGAAGAGATCGAAAACAAAGATGACACTGTGGAGGCAGTTAACACAAAAGCAGGCAAAAAATTGATAAACCTTGCGCAAAAACACGACAAGTCCGATCTGACTAAGCACATCGAGTGCAAAATTTTGACTAAAATAATAAAAACAAAAGCGGGATAAAAGAATGCGAAGAGATCCCAATAGATTTCAATGATCTATTAAAAGAGACCAGTTATCAATGAATTCAAGAGCACAGGTTGAGTGAAATTCCATCAAACAACAGGTGAAAGTCTGTATTGAATGAGAATCAAATGCACAAAAAAATTTTATCCCAGGAGGATTTAAATACAGACGCGGAGAATCCCTCAACAGTTGACGAAAACGATGAACAGAAAATTTATGATCTTGAAGTGAAAGCAAAGCTTCGAGGTCAAGATCGAGAACTAGAGACTGACCCGGCATCTGGGATCTATGACAAAACGAGTGACTGAAGCAGTGATGAAGCAGAACGAGAACTAATGGCAGTATCCAGAAATCACTTTGAGGAGTTATCTTGCAACAGCAATGCTAGGACCAACCTAGAGTCCGATTGTCGAAGCAGAATCTTGACGCGAATCGTCCGGGTAAAGACGAAAGAAGAAACGCATTATCCAGAGATCTTTTCGTCAAAGTATGAAAGTCAAGAAGAAAGACATAAAGGCGAGAAACAGGCTGTCAGTTTTCCTGAGAGCACATAAAATTCACAAAATGACCAGCATCCTATCTAGATGGATCAAGACGAGGTAAAAAATAAGTAGATCTGTAAGAAGACATTTACAAGACCCTGACTTAGTTCTGTAAGGAACGGAAAGAAGTACTTCATCACACATCGGATGAACTGGTCACATGTTAAAGTAAAGAAAAAAAAATTCACACCTTCTATACCAGAATTGCTACCTCAACTATACCAGACTGAAGTCAACGGTGGATGAATAAAAAATCAACTCAGATTATATTCCTCCACCGTTCTGACTGGCCAGGGATCTTTTACAAGAGAAAAGCCTTAATAAGATTAAAAACCTCAAAGAATCAGAATGTCAACGTTTTTTTACAAAAAAACAATGAGAAACACTTGTTAGGGACTTGACTGAGGAGCTCATAAGGAAATCTTAAATGGATTAGGTACACTCAACAACGTATCACCCGCAAACCAATGGTCATTTGTAAACATGTTAAGCGTTCATTGCTCAATGTACATGACAGACTGGGATAAGTATCTGCCGCAACTAGAGGGCACCTACAAGAAGACTAGTTCATACCAAAGGATATGGAACGCTTAGTAATTTTTTTTTGGTGGACCCGTCATGTGTGATCAAAAAACAAGAACACCAGAGAGAAGAATGATGGAGCGAGACCTCGGGTCTGACTGAAAATGATAAGATATAGGTGGCATCAGAATAAGACTTCTACGTAGAAGGAGACTGGAATGAACCTGAACGCAGTGAGATACCGAAAAAAAATAGAACTTGTTATACCATTGACAATGAATAATAAGAGTCGAAGAAAAAAAGACCAACATGACCTGTAACAGATAGAGCCATAAATTTCCTGATAGACAAGATAAAACACGACGAATTGAAAGAAGAAGTAGTGGGCATTGGGGTTACAGAAACACACTCACGACCGGCAAATCATCAAAAACGATGACTCTTACTGGCACATGATAATAGTATGCCGTAGTCTGAAGTTGAACTGGAACACGTTGAACTTGATAAAAAGGAGAAGTACTAGAGTGAATACATGAAGCCGAAGAAGAGAAAAGAACAATGAATCACGTTGCGGAAAGTGGAATCGTCAGCAGAAAATTTTATAACACTAGTTCGGGCAGGATAGGGAAAGACCAACCACTAAGAGTACAACCCAGCAACTACCGACACGGGAACAACGACGAGTTTTTGGTCAAGTAAGGGGGTTAGAGCTAAGCAGACCAAAAAAAAACAGAAAGCAAGCTTAGAGAGACAAGAGAGTTGCTCAGGCTGGAACCAGAGCCAGAAAAAGAAGAGCCAATTATAGGAGGATTCTTCTAAACAAAATAATTTTTCTGAGTAAACAATCATAACAGACAGTGACCTGATCTTCTCTAACAAGACGAGTGCAATCTGCATAACCGAACACGAGATTTAAGACGAGACTAGAGGCAGACTTCAAATGAGAATATCAAAAAAATGAGTTCATGTTCAAGCAAAGATCGGGACAGGCGGAATTCCGTCAAACATTATCGCAGACCCCCGGCATAGCTTCTGCTTTCTGATAACGAAAACCAGCGACAAGAATCTGAGAGACTTCCTTCGAGTTGTGATATCCTGTTTACGATAAATTTACGTCAAAAGTAAAAATCCACAGAAACACCAGTACTCCTCCATAAGAAATGATACTTGAGCATCGCTTGTAATAGGCATTAGGGCAACAAGTTCAATAGCTCAAAATATAAGACCTCGTCTTGAGCTTGACATCAGAAAGAATAATCCCGGTAACAACACTGCACAAAATGTTTGGCTAATTAGACTGGTCAAGATAACAGTACAAGCTGATAGGATAGGATAGCAGTACCCGAGTTTTAAAACTGGGAATATGAGAAAACTTTATCAAAAACGCTTAGGCAATGTTTTAAATGTATGTTCATGACCAGTAAAAGGTAGTTTTTGTGTGAAGTTTTATTAGCTTGTTATGTCATTATGGTTTATGTTATGTGAATGCTGGATTAGTAACACATGATGGAAAATGCTTTTGCCTTGATACATGAGATAACTAGTTTCTTGCAACCAACGATAGTCATGACCTTATGATGCATGTTAACAAAACTTCAAAAAAAAGTAGAGCTGAATAGTTTTTTTATATCCTAAGAGATTCTACCCTCAAGATGACTGAAACTATCTTCACCTGTTTTTTTTTTTATAAACTCACCCTCACTTTTGAAGAGTGCGTACGTTAGAGTAGAAAACGGTGGATCTAGAAGAAAACACTCGATTCAAAATGTTCAATACTTTTCAGGTGGATTCGAAAACATTGAAACCCGAAAGAACCAAAGCACCGGAATTGGAACGAGCATTAGAAGCAAAACGGACCATTGATGATAAATTTCAACGAGCCTTCATGACAACCTGTCCAGAGCACTTCTTGATAACTTGTCCAGAGAACTTCCTGATAACATGTCTGGATCACTTCCTGATTACCTGTCTAGAGTACTTCTAGGACATTATGATGGAGTATTTCTTGATCTTTAGGCTAAAGTATTTCTTGATCGTTAGGCTAGAGTGTTGCTTGATAATCAGGCAGGAGTTTTTCTTAAGCCATACGATCACGTGTGGAAATCAGTTCGTAGATTCATCAAGAAACCAGTCCTGGACGAATTAAACAGGCGACTCAGAGATGATGACTACACGCAAATGAACCAAAGAACTGCAGTATTTCTGAAGGCAAAATCTTAAGCAACTCCCACACAGAGGGAAGCGAGTCAGCGGTAGAATAGAAGTGGTCTTGATTTCGGGATATAAAAGCAAAGGAATATCTAATCGTGAAAATTCACGATGGCCAGCACTGAATCCCGATGCTGGCTTGCGTGGTCACGATCTTGTTCTTAACCCAGGACTGATTAACACGACAGAATGTGGAGTAGGGGATTTTCCTCTTCTCGACGAGCACCCTTTCAAGTCTGGACCCTCATCAGCAGTTAAAATTTCCTCAGTGACAGAGATTAGGGCGCAACATGCTGAAGGTGAGTTTTTATCTGATAAATTCGGACTGAAGAGGGAGCTAAAAAAAAACCTTTGCATCGAACGAGACCGGATACGTGATGCAACGCGAGTAAGATCGAGAAGAGCGAGAACAAATCCGCAGCCAGCGGGAACAAGTTCAAGGTTTGTCTGACCAAACCAGGACACAACTGGGTCGACTGCGAGCGGAACCAGCAGGGCAAAATGAACCAAGGTTTAGCCAAGAGTCGAGAAAGGACGCCAAGGAACAACTATATCGATGAGGGATTTACTGAAGAGTATGGCAAAACCAGCTGCACTCCCCTTCGTGTCATTGCCCGTCCTAAACTCCGGAGGCAGCGAAGGGAGCGGTGCGAGAGACATCCGGATGACGACGCCGTCAGAAACGAGTCAGTTTCTCCCGAGCAGGTTTCTCCTAAAACGGTCCCTTCCACATGAAAAGCCTTCCGCTAGCGAATTACAATAAAAACACTCGAGGCAACTATAAACAGCGTATTTTCAACAACTCTGGACTCCAGGGCAAACAATTTAAGATGTGAACTCTTCATGGTAGATTACATGATCAGGCCCAAAAAACCCGAGGGTAATGTGCATCTGATAATCGGACACAGTCTGGTCAGTACCGTTTTTTTAAGTGATGAACCATTGGCAATCTGGCATCTTGGGTCTCTCTGGAGCCGCTATGCGCCAAATGCTAGCCGCGCTCAACAAGCGAAAAGAAAGATCCCCACCGTAGCCATGATGGACTCGCCGAACGACATATCAAGAGGCGAACCCCGGAGGATGAAGAGATTGGTGGACAAATTCTAGTGCCTAAAAGTAAAGGCTCAAGATAAAAATGATCCTGATATCTTGAACATTTGTACAGTACCATTCAACAATCTTTTAGACCCGAACAGAATCGGGACCACCAAGGCCTTCATTCACCTTAGTGACATCATTCGTAGACTGCACTCAAACAGTATTTCTCTTGAAGTGGCTAGATTTGGCAGCGGAAAATGTTATCTCGCTACCTCCAAATGCGTCCGGAGACGATACACAATTGGATCTACAACCTCGAGAGGACTGGCTGAACTTCGTCTTTCAGCAGCACATGGACGAACTAGAAAGAAACTAGATACAGAGTGGGCGTTTTCCTTTAGAATCTTCTCTGGACTCTCGTATCGTTACGCTTAGAATAGTTGGTTGCGGGCTTCTAGGGAGCAGGAAATCTAGAGATAGCACAAGCAGCAGCCTTACCCGTCAAGCCTCATCTACCAATCGTGATACGAGAGCAATTAGATCCCCCACACCTCGAAGTGCAGTGACTGAGAAAACTGTACTCGAGACGACACAACGCGAGAGAAGAGAGGCCATTGAGCCAACCTATCTGGAGCAATTAGGCAAGTTAACCCTCGAAAAACTGTCATTCGGCCGAGAAATGGTAGAGACATTGCAAATGGTCAAACTGAGTTACGCCGACCTGAACGGTTATTATTGCGTCAACAGGCTGAAAGCTCATGAATCACCTGATTCTCGAGCCACAACTCTAGAGGTCACAGAGTTGTCAAGGCTTCTAGGAAAGACGACCTGGGGACCTGTTAAAAAGAGGCCAGCATCTACAGCTTGAATCCGATAATAAAGCCCACCAGACACTGCCTGTTGGTTCGCTGCCTGTTGATAAGAGGCAGCGAACCAACATCTAGAGCTTGAATCCAATAAGAGAGACCCAGAGCCCTCAAAAACCATGGAAATAGCACACTCGATCTACGCTGGCCTGAGTTTCTCGATATGCAGAAGATGCAAGAGTCTTGATATTCGATATGCAGAAGATTTTGGTGTCTCAAAAGTCGCTAAGATGTTTGTTCTCTATGACCGTCAGGATCCGAGTCCTCCCACAGTGATATCAGTGGGCGCTCGGATGTCCTGGGAACTTGCTCGAGATTGTTTTAGCCGGAGGTATGCTCACTGTGTAGTGAACCTAAGCCAAATGTTGACCTTTACGGTCGCGATCAAATCGGAAGCTACTTGTGAGCTCGAATTTTTGCTGTTCGCTGGTATGAAGGACCATCCACACTCAACGGAACTACTGGAAATCTTGAGATCGAAAAGGTGTGAGAAGCCATTCAGACACTACTTAATTTGGTGGAAGAAGTGCAAGAGCTGGCGTATAAGCTGCAATTCGTATATGATAAGTTGGCACTAAAAGCCGAAGGCAACGGAGAGACGATGCTGATTGCGTCTCCTAGTAGAAATCTAGAACTAAAAAAAAGACATCCCTCTGGCTGTTCGAAATCAGCACTGGCTGCCTGTTGACCAGATATTTCTCATGCAGTAAAAAGGTTTCCGTCCTTTGTGGATATCTTGATGGTGATCGACGAAGTCTTGTGTCTCGAGATCTCAAAGCTAGCGAGTCATAAATATATAAACATGTTGAACTTCAAGCAGTGAACGCTCCGCTCAGCGAACATGTGATTACGATCGCAAATTCCACCAGTGAGGAAAACTGACTGATCATGGATCGCCTGAATGCGGTGAGTTCAGGACAATATTTAGAAGCGATGACATATCGGCACCCCGCAACACATTTTAATGACCATTCCTGACTACACGGCTAGAAAAAGTAGAGAGAAGGTGAAAGAGGACGCCCCTCCCCTGATAACGCAAACATTGGACTTCCTGAAAAAGAAATATGGAACGGCAGACGCAAGCCAGAAAAAGTGGGATTGTTTTTGACCAAGGCTAAGGAGACTACTGTAGCTGGAATCCAGAATGATCATGCAGAAGGCGAATTTAGAACGAAGATTCTTCCTGAGGTACTAGAATACTTGAGTCGTTAATGGATAATGGACTATCCTGACACGCTCTTGTGAGGTGTTAGAGTTATGCTGGAGAATTTGTAAAACACACACTGAAAATACCGATTAACTTCTTGTTGTCAATATATCTAGATTTTCAGATAATGTTGTTCGCAATGGGCCCTGCATTTCTAGTCCGACAGGGGATTTGAGCTCGCGAGAAAAGATGGATACTAAGCTGAAATTACCGATTACATGTGTTGTAATCTCACACATGTGTTGACTCATGGTAATCTGGGAGTGTTTCACATGCTATTGAAGTACGTGGACCCCATACCGAGCGCCGGCAAACATGCCAGGATACTCCATTATGTGCGCTGTTTGTTCTGATCCAACATCTCTTGATGAAAAACCGATAGCTCACTGGTAAAGTCCATCCTCCAAAGACGAAATTGAACTCGAAACTACCAACGGTGGAATGCCTTTGCTCAAGTACCTGTGATTGGCAATGCGCTCAGATTTCCTAAGTATGGAGCTAGGCCGTGGAGAGGGTCTGTCTATGGTCTCGCCGTACCTTTGTGTCCCAGATTAGTTACTTTCTGCCTATAGACTTTCGGTGTTACACATCAGTCTCATTGCATCTTGGACGGCACCAGCTTGAATTTGTGCGCACACAGTTTCTTGAGAGAGCACGTGGGCAACGATGTGCTGTTTGGAAAAATCCAGTGTCCGAACATGACTGAGCCAAATTTCCGGAATCAACTTATGTCGAGGATGGGAGGACACAGAAAGGGACCGGTGGAAGTACATGCCGAACTCTGAAAACTTCTGCCATTAGACAAAAAACTGAAACAAGTCTTGGAAATCCCGGTCCATTTGACTTGAGTGTTGACGTCATTCCGGATGTTTAGCAGAGCATCGGGGCGAAAAAAAGCCGACCAGCCCAGAAAAACACAAAAAAGGCCAATATTGATGAGAACAAGCTATTTTTCAAGAAAAAGCTCTACAGTAGAACGTCTCGGGAAAAAATGAAATTCCTCAGAAGCCCATCATGAATGTACAAGCCGGATTAATTTTTTTCACGTATGAGGTGTCGACATTGCTGAAGTTCTGAACAAAGGAGACATCGTAGAATAATGTTCTTGAAAAAGAAGCTCTTCGTTGGGCTTGAGTCTAGAAGACGAATCAAAAGTTACATGCCTTCCGAGGTCTGCAAAAACGGTTGGAGTGCGACTTGGAATGAGAGAGAACGTCACGCATACAAATCTGGTTGTAGTCTGAAAGTTAGCTGCACCGTCCTGGTGTCTGCACCCATAAGTTGACCTGAACAGCAAGTGTACAGAAAAATTAATATTCTTGCATGAAATCTTGAGTAGCCTGAACATGGTACATAAGCTGATGAAGCCTCACCACAGGATTTAAACAAAAATTCAAAAATTTTGGGAGGATCAAAAAAGAGTAAGCTAGAGTTAGGTTAATGTTTAGTTATGAAAGCTGATGACGGCGCCAATCGATATATTCGTTAACTTTTTGAAGAATCCAATCAAAGCAGCATGAAAAGTTAGCACGTGATTTACTGCCATAACCGAGAAAGATTAGAAAAATGTGCAGACCCTGGCGGTTTGCTAAGAGGAAACAACAGTGAATTTGGCCTCTTCCTTGGAATTTTTCCTGAGATTATGTAGTCTAAAACCTCTAAAATTTTTGGAATTGAAACACCATCTGGTCACTGCCGTGAGTGTTAAATCTCGGCCAGGCGTGTTACAGATGAACCTGAAGCACATCAAAAGCTTGCTGAAAGTGGGACTACAGGTAGAAGCTGCCTTCCAAGTGAGTGAGGGTTTTAGTCTGCCAGTCAATGCAAAATCTTCCGTCGGCTCGGTCCTGGCAACTTACTGCGATGGTTTCTACGCTGTAAATATGACAATGGTGGAGTCTGGTAGTCAGAAAATTTTGATTGATACAGCATTCTAGGTCAGGAAGTGTATACGTTTGGCGAGTATGTCTCGGCACTTACACGGTCTCTTGAGAAAATTGCATGGAGCTATGCCCAGGAAAAACAAAGAGCTGAGCGAGAATGGGAATTGAGTTCTGTAGCTACGAGACGGAGAATTCCAGCAATTTCGAGAGACAAGTGACAGTGGTAAATAACGAAACTCAATTCAGTGATAGATGAATTCGACCCCGTTCTCGCGAAAAAAGAAGAAACAAAAAGAGCTTGAGCCGTTAGTAGAAACCTCAAGAGATGAATACTAGAAGCATCAGCATGACTCATGATGACTATTTTTGTCAATGTGCAACGCAGACATTCTGTTATCTTGAAAAGAGTAACTTGAGCCTGATCTAAGACGTAGAAGAGATTAAGTCGATGGGATAACCGGATTATCATGGAAAAGTTATCATATTCATGGTAAGCTCTATGCTAGCGTTGAGTTGGATTGAGAAAACGTTCTTGATGTATCGAGAAATTAAGGCATCCACGGTATAGTACATCAAAGCGACAGACTATTCTGAACCTTTTCGATACTGCCAGTAAAACATTCGCCATACCGACAGAAGTGAAGCGCATCCGGAGCACGATCTGATTCTTCCCTTGGTTCGGAGCCAGGCTGACGTCCTAGTTGTACGCTCTCGCTAAAAGTCTTGTAATAACCACACAAAAGAATGCTATGCCTAGCCAAAATGGGATCTGGAGCGTTGAAATGGAACATGTTCACACACAGACATGGAGCGAGAGCTGCCTGTGAAATAGTAGAAATTGTATCTAAAAATAATACAAAACCGCGTGAAAAATACTGGAAGATGATCTTGCCATCAAGGTGAGCTTGAGCTTGTGTACATTGTTTGTAGAAACTGGGAATCTTAGAAACTGGGAATCCAGAGTGAACAAGCTACTCAATCACGTGAAATGATTGCGAGAACAGAAAGAGTGGATTAAAGCTTAAAAGACTCCTTAGTCGCTGCCAAAAAATTTAAGAAGAATTGATCACTTTTGACCTTTCTAGAGCATGGTTGGCGACGGTAGCCCACCAGAGCTAGGCTTGAGCTTACTTGAATGTGATACTAGATAGCAATATCTGGTGCCAAATTAGGCTGTAATTTTAAACAAAACTGGCTGTACTATATCGTTAATAATTTTTTGTATTCTATTATAGGTTAAGACCTGCATGACATTCCATAAATCTGATTGAAATGTTTGATTATAGGAGCCTGCGCTAACATTGTTTAGATTAGAACTGTTCATCAATAACCAATTTCCCGATTACTTGAAAAAAGAAAACTCAACAGACCTAAACAATAAGAGATCATGGGCAGGCAGGAAATTATTTTATGTTGCTGTTCAGCTTTAGATTGCAGACTCTAGATAGCTGATTTTAGAGTGGAGAGTGTGAGAAAACTAGATAAAATTCCATACTTGGTATCTAGCGTATATGACCTTTGGCACTGATTTCTTGTGCAATTTTGATTTCTTGATACAATTCTGATTTCTTGATACAAATCTTGATACT
Organism: Symsagittifera roscoffensis; assembly: GCF_963678635.1. Classification (NCBI taxonomy): domain Eukaryota; kingdom Metazoa; phylum Xenacoelomorpha; order Acoela; family Convolutidae; genus Symsagittifera; species Symsagittifera roscoffensis. The sequence continues at coordinate 89,377,938 of NC_087062.1, forward strand.
GACATGATGACAACACCCAATGAGGACATCAATGCATATTCAGGAGAGTTTCTGACAGCCAGTCATTATGAAGGCAGCTTTCGTTTTAGAATTAAATGGCTTAAATTCGAATCAATCCAGCCATACCTGAAAATCAGAAGTCAAAAGCCTAACAGCCAAATTTACAATTGCGGGAAAATCGTGCTTAATTTTACGCCTTTCCAATTGCTCGTCGAAACTAGTATATCTAGTTATTTCACGCGAATAGAGTTGTCCGCTTACCAACAGAGAGCACGAATGTGATTTGGGTAAGCAATCCAGAAAAGCAAAATGTGTATATAATCTAGAGTACCACTTCACTGGGGAACCTTTACAAAGAAACGATCTTGAGGTTCAATTTAAAATTTGTTGCAAAATTTCGGCAACTTCTTGATTCTGTTAATTGATTTTTTTTGGTGTTGAGTGTTTTTTAGAGACCAGTTGTCATGTCTTGAACTACTGAGTTTAATTACCAGAGATAGTGTTAGGTGATTTTATTGGTCGAACGATTGGACTAATCGTAAAAGCTGAAGGATTCGGAAATTCCTAAATTTTAAAAATTCGATTTGATGACGTAACAATTCTAGGAAACGTCAAAAGCGGACATTTTACAGAAAAAACTGAAATGAAACACAACAACATTAGTTGCGATAGCGTTAACGACGAGAATTGTGATTGGAAAACAACAACAAATTGCACAAGTAGCAGAGACCGCTCCGAGTTGCAACTATTGTGTCGCTACAATAGTTGCAAGGCCGTTGCGAACAACGATGAAAGGTGAAAGCCTTACGGAAGGAAGATAAGAGCCTTATTTCCCCGGATTCAGCAATCCGGATGGGTCTCGGGACTGGAACTTATATTAACTCATATAAACTTTTAGCTTCCCTGTTATATCCTGAGTTGAATTTAATTAACATCTGAATTCATTTTGCTAGGATCAGAAACTAGGAGTTGGGGGAAAGGGTTGATCCATCTTCGATGGAGATGATGATTTTTATGTACTGAACAAAAACAATAATAATTCAAAAGATAGTAGTAGCCCTGTTTTTAGGAGTGACCTCGTGGTCTGGGGATACTGAGACCCAGCCATGAGCTCATTATTTCTGCATGTAATCTAGTTAACTTGAGTGTTCTGACCGAAGCCGAAAGCAGTAACGTTTTTGTCGACCCGATGTTAGAAAGACCACCGAAAGTACAGGCTTGGTAGAGACGGTGAAAAGCATGTAGAGCTCTGTTTAGACGTTGGCCAGTCGTCTTAGAACCTAGCTTTATTTTCCGTCGATATGTATCTTCCGGGCGAATGTTCCATACTTTTTTTTTATGTTGCTCCTGGGTGTTATTCTTTTTTAACATCATGACCGGTAGAACCGTTAACGAGCACTCCGCGCCGAGCGGATGCTCACATTAACGCCCTTAATAGGCCAAAACCGCCGAGGCGGAAGGGTAATTCGGAACGCGGAAGCCCTCCGGATTACCGTGAATAGCTTTTTAACCTAGTTCAGACCGAAAATTCACGATCCGGGAAAGGTGGGGGGATTCGCGATCCCGTCATCTCCTGAGTGGTCCGTGACCAAAAACACTTAAACATATATACAAAACCAAACAAAAAGTAGTATAGTACCCAAGAAAAACAAAAACATAAAAAACTAACTGAAAGCACCAAAAACAGTAAAAAAAAAGTAAAAAATCAGTAGAAATCATCCCCCCAGACAAGATGTGATCCGACCCCCCCCCCCGTTTGTTGTTGATAGATATATTGTTGTTACAGGCATTTATATCAGTCAGGATCGTTACGATCAATTTTGTAGCCCGCTTGTGAGGCTTGTACTGTAGGGTTATTTGAGCATTTAAGCACGTTAATGATAAATTGCGCTCAATCCGGAAGGGTCAGCTGATTTGCGCTCAATTCGGAAGGGTCTTGGGAGAAGACTGATCCGGCAAGCAGTACAAGGAGCAACAAGAAGGGGCTCAACGACAACAACAATCGACTGTTGGGTATCGTTAACAAGTTTTGTATCCCTTTTGGTACAAAAAATTAAGATAGGAATCTGTGGGGGGCTCGATAGTGCTGCACTGTAGTGACCCTTCACCGAGCTGCAAATATCCGAAATAAGCACCTTAATTCGGATATTCAACAAACCCGGAGGGGTAAAGTATTACTAATATTATTTTTTATATAGCCTATATCAATACTCCTATATCGTTTTTCAGTGAAAAACACAGAAAGCAGACCGGTTTTTAGGGTCAAAATAGCGATATTTTGATCCCCCCACAAATCGCGATTTTTGAAATATCGATTTTTTTTTAAACGGAAAAAAGCCTTAAATTAGTGTTTAACATCGATTTTTTGAAATTTTTTGAAATTTTTGAGTTAGAACAGTAAAAATAGTTGTTCGGAAAACGTCCACTAATGAATCTACGAGTTTTAAAACCCGCTACCCGAAAACCTTCCGAGTTGCAGAGAAATCGAACTTAACGTTAGGAGTTCAAGTTAGGAGGGGTCCGAATCCGGAGGGGTCTTATAGTTGCTAATTCGGAGGGGTCCAAATCCGGAGGGGTCTTGTATTAACCAACTCAGAGGGGTCCAAATCCGGAGGGGTCTAGATTCTATTAGTCCGGAAGGGTCCTATTTGTGCCAATCCGGAGGGGTATTGTTTTATTAAGGACTTAGGTAGACGAAAGAAAGACTAAAAAGTGAGAGGTATTAGGTTATTAGCAGACAGGCTAGGAATCAGTGACTGCACTGGTAACTTGCCTTTCAATAAAAACCAGACCGAAACAAAACAGGTCCGAACTCGGATATTCGCGACACTGAGTCTAAACTAAAAAGAGCGTAATTCATTGGTGTGGATTGAAACCCAATACGTTTTTGTGAAACGTGACTGCCCTGAGGATTTTACTAGGTCTAGCGCGGGAAGTCCGAAGGCAGTTAGGTAACACAGTACTCGGTGGGTGCAATAGACGCCCACTTGAGAAAATTACTGACTTCAAAGTTTTGTCTGTTTGGTGCAGCACCAAGCAGGGAAAGCTTTTTTTTTGAAAGACAAGTTCGACTAGAGTACTGCGACCGACTAAAAGTACAGTTTACATACGTTTTTATATATAGGTATTCATATTCTGTCATAATATAAATATTTTTTGTTTTTGATTTTAAATCAACATAATTTGTGCTTGATTAGGTAGTGAGTTTACCATCTTTTAAATTGACTGATAACATCATATTGTGCTAGTTCTCAAATCATACGACCGATAATCGGTTAGTGTGAATAAATTATATACAAACTGTACTCTGATAACATACAGGGATTCGTGGTCACTATTTAATAGAATCTTGTGAAATTTATTGTGTTGTGTCATTACTATTAGTAGTCAAACTATAAGGTCACTAGCAATCGAATTGAGTGTATAGGCATAAAGAATTGACAAATTGAGAATGAGTCCAGACATGTCAACGATACCTAAACGAGGTGATAGCTCTAGGAATTTCATACCTATAAATCAAAGAAAAACAATGACCGACCCTTTTGTGGATCGGATGAAGCGAGCCCGGACCGACAAAGGGGAGACGGTTTCAGGCAGAATGGTTAAAACGAGGAGTCAGAAAACCTCAGAAGAGAGAAAAGAAATGTTAGAAGTGGAGGTCAATACAGACCAGGCCAAGAATGACAAACAGGAAGTACATGGACTGGAAGGGATAGGCAGAAGGCTGGCGAGTGAATCTACTCCGGTAGAACAAGGCCATGATTTTGCCATTTCCATCGGGACATTGGATCGAGAGGAGATGGCGGAATTGTCCGACATTTCAACTGAAATAGTGGCAACTAGAAGATCTCCAACAGACAACACCATGATGGCAGGCGGGACTGAGAAACAAACAACGTCCTCATCGTTCTCAGAAAGAATAAGGAACACCTCGGAAACATCTTTCCATTCACCATGGGAGTGGGTACAGGAAATGAAGGTGAATCACAGGAGGAGGAGGAGGACGAAGAAGAGCAAGTGGACTTTGGGTCTCAAGTCAGCCTCAATAGTTCGACCCAGGAGAATGAGGCATACGTCGAAAGAGAGACTGGAACCAGGGACAAATTTGATGTGGTGAGAACGATAAGCAAAGAGGTAAACACACCGGGCCAGTCGAGAGGCTTCGCGATTATGACAAATTCAGAACCGCGAACTGGGGAGAGTGGAAACGAAGGGCTAGGCAACGCATTGGCGGATCCTGAGGTGGATAATGAAAAGACGTCGAGGCAGAGAGTCAAGGCCCGAATCTCGACCAGCACGAAGCTACCTGGGACCAACAGGGTTACACCGCCACTAGTGACGCCACTCGTGGATAACGGGGCAGCAATAGAAGAAGCCTTGAACAACATAGTGAACAGTATAGGAGAACAAAATGAACAGATGTCCATAAGAATGAGTGAACTAGAAAGAGCAGTTCACATTGAAAGAGAAAGTCTGCGGGAAGAAATAAACCGCAATAGACAAAAAGATGGTAGGAGCGAAAAACGCTTGAAAGAAAGAACGGACGATCACATGGCGAAGAACTTGTCGCGAATGACAACAGAAACGGAACAGAGAGAGTTACGCTTAAGAGACGACATGGAGAAGTTAAGAATTCAGCAAGAGCAGTCTCTTGGGACTCTTGACACAAAGATAGACGCGATGATGGAGAGGCAAACTCAGGCTATCATGGATAGGTTGGACGGGCTACTAGGCAGCAAGAGTGGACCAAAAGAAGGGGAAACGAACTCGGGAGGTCCCAGCAGGGAGCCGAAGGTGAACTTCAATGACCATCAAAAGAGGAGGACATATGGATCCACTAGAGGTAGGGGCAGCTCATCAGGCTATGCCACAAGAGATAATAGAAAATGGGGCCCGAACAGTAGAGCAAGTTCAACGGGGAACAGACAGACCTCTAACGAACGACCAACGCAAGGAACACATGCGACTGGAAAAAGTGATTCCGGTAACAGGAGACATGCGAGCCCAGAGAGGAGCCATGTGGGCTAAGGGGGAAACACTCACGGCAATTCGGATTGCAGGGATGCACCGAATACAGAGCCTTTGACAAGTTGTGAGGACACTCAGGCGGGACACTCAAGGGATGCTACGGCAATGGCCACAGCCTTTGAACCCCTAAACAGGTCTTTACAAGGTTATCCAGAGACATTCCTTACAAGGTTATCCAGAACCAATGAACGCAGTGAGAAGTCCAGAGGGGTCTTTAAGAAACCAAGATGCTGAAGGCTGTATTGATACCTGGATAGAGGTATTGAAACTGCATTTCGAGGAAGAGGACTTGTCGGAAAGACAAGAATGCAGTGCGCTCACCAGTAACTTGGAAGGAACAGCCCTGAACTGTGTCATGGTCAAGAAGCAATATCAGCGTGACACAGCCGAGAAAATCTTCGAAATCTTGTTAAACCGTTTTGGATCAGGGGTGCAGGGGCACCAGGCGATGATGCGCTTCGAGAAACGGAGGCAACGAGAGGATGAAAGGATAGACAAGTTTCTAGACGACTTGGAAATGCTGAGAAGACGCAGCCAACCAGATGAGTCAAACCGAAGGATGAACTTGGCAGTAGCCTAAAAATTCATCAATGGTGTGAAGAATGATGAACTTCGGACAATGCTGGCAACGCATTACACACCACTATCAACCAATGCGCCAACACCAGAGGAGTTGAGGCTCAAGTCAAAAGAATATCTTTTATTGAAACCTCCATCGAGATCTGGTTATTATAAGAACAATTATGGCAATTTTAACAACGGACCAGCAAACCAAGGGAGCAACTGGCACAGACCGAGGGATGATATGGACAAGAGACGCTCTTGTGCCAATTGCAGTTCAACGGACCATCATGTGTTAGCATGCCCAACTTACAAACAAGGCATGAAAGCAATAGGCTTTAGCCTCGAGGACGAAGATGCATCAGAAGTTGACCATGAGGATTTCATGAGAGGAATAATTGCCAAATTTGGCCCGAGTTGTTTCTTTTGCAACTTGGAAGGTCATTTTAAATCAGATTGTCCGCAATTCTGGGACGCAGTGGCAGACACCAAGCATCCAAGACATGAGGAAGCTTTTTCAGGAGTGAAAGCCAGCAAGGCTCGCCTGTTGAGTGAAACGGAGGCGCGCAGAAAAGACAAACCGCAAGAGCTGGCGACGAAGAAAATGCAAGCGGTAACTGAAGAGACACGTGAACCAGAACCAGTCACTGCGGCCGATGACTTCAGGATTGATTATAGGGCAGCCGCGAGAGATGCTCTAAATAGAGTGCAGCAGGAACTGGTGACGATAGAGATCGAGCAAAAAGTGAAACTCGAACTGGAGAATGAGAAACTACAGGAGCAACTGAATACCTTCGAAGCAACGGAGGTCGAAGAGACTAAAGCACCAAGCAGTTTGAGCATGAAACTTGTTGTGATCTTCGGTCAGAGGTTCGGAATGGTACCACAAGGAAGCAAGATACAGTCGATAATTTCAGTGGCTGGAGACCAGGTAATCAGAAATCTGAGTGAACCATCCGAGTTCACTTTGATGCATTTGGACACATATGCAGATTATCTGAGGCAGGTGGAGCCACGCACTGAGTCGAGAGCTGTGCGAGCACTACTAACAACGGTTGGCCCTCGCACAAAGAAACTTCATGGACGCTACCTGGAGGTCTATGGGCCGTATCAAGTGATGCTGAACGTGGATGGGATCAGTATCTACACTAGGACTTACATAACAACAGACAGTGACCAGATATGGCAGATCTATTTGGGTGAGGAGGAACTCAAAGTCCGCAGGATAGGTCATGACGCCAGGATGGAACAAGATGCAGTACACATTGGGTATGAAGCAGATGTGACCGCACATCTGCTCGACACCAACGGAACGAAAATCGGAGTCACAAGGCTTCTGGACACAGGAGCGGTAGTGAGTGTGATGCCGATAAAAACTTGGGAAAGAATGGGCTTCACGAGGGAAGATCTGATTTCAACGAACCTCCGACTGGCCGCCGCCAATCGAGGAGCGATCTACATAGCCGGAAGAACACTAATAACGGTTCTCCACATGGGAGGACGGGATCTTTGGATGAGCTTCCTGGTGGTAGAAAATTTGGACGACGCCGACCAATTCATCTTGGGCAGAGATTTCGTCAGGAATTTTGACGTGATGATTGACTTGAACAACGGTCTGATACGGATTAGGAACCCGGACCGGAAGTATGTTAAGAAACCGTTTAATAGGATAATAACAGACGAAAACAAGGTGCCAATGTTTTTAGATAGAAAAGTAAAACTACAGCCAGGACAAGCTGTGGTGGCATTTTTTAGAATGAGAAATTTGAATTCGTTAAGTGATAGTAAACAGGTTTGCTTAGTACCAAATCCAAAAGTCAGAGTTCGGTGATTTTAAGCGGAGCTTCTCGGTAACGCGAAACGGACTGAGGGTCAGTGTGTTGTTGAACACACTGGACACCACGGTTTCAATCTAGCGTGGAAAGAAGCTTGGTTACGCTTTGCCGATGAGGACCGACTATGAGGAGACACAAAAGTTGAAGAAACATAATGTGAAAGACTGTCCTTATCATGCCAACAAAGATAAAATTTTAAAGTGGATTAATGAATTAAATATATTCATAAATTGTTTTTAATGAAATCCGAAACGGACGACGGCTTATCGAGCTGCTCGAATTTTCCGGAACGACCCTCGTCATACGAACTAAAATCTGACAAACCGGTTTTGCCAGAGATAGAACATTTAAAAGGGAAAATAAGTGAGGGAGATTTCGAAAAATTGCGTGACGTTTTAAATCGGAACGCAGATGTATTTTCAAAACATAAAGCGGATATCGGTTGCTGTAACTTCGTCGAACACGAAATTGAATTGGAAGAAGGTGCCGTTCCGCACAGAGAAGGCGCGAGACGAATGACGCCACACAAGTCGGAAGCGTGCCGAGCGGAAATCGAAATGCTGCTCGATTACGACATGATAGAACCCTCGAAATCGCCGTGGGCTTGCGGGGTGGTAATGGCAAAAAAGAAAGGGGGCAGCTAAAATTTTGTTGCGACTTTCGCTATTTTAACGTGGTGACGATAAAAGATGCGTACCCAATACCGCGAATAGACGAGAGTCTCTCTAAGCTTGGTGATGCCAAGTTCTTCACCACATTGGACTTGGGTTCTGCCTTCTGGCAGGTCCCGCTGCGGAAGAAGGATAGAGAGACAACCGGATTCGCGTGCGAAATGCGATTGTACCAGTTGAAGAGGATGCCCCTCGGCTTGTGCAATGCAACGGCCACTTTTCAAAGACTGATGTCTCAGGCTTTGACCAGAGTGACCAAGAAGTACGGGAATCTCGTGATGTGTTACGTGGATGACGTAGTCATAGCGACACCAACCCTGGAAGACCATATTGATCGGCTCGATGAGGTCTTTGGATGTATGAAAAGAGCAGGCTTGAATGCAAACCATCAAAATGTGAAATCCCTAGGGATTCGATTAAGTACCTGGGAAGAATGGTGTACAGGCATGGTGTGAGGCCGGACCCGGAAGCAGTAGAAGCAGTATTGACATGGAAGGCTCCATCATATATAGACTGAGTACTGGCCGAGCCGCCCACTACGAGAACATTAAGCCACACAATCCATCGACAGAAGACTGGTGTATACCCGCAGACATGAAAGAAGGGGATTCTCTAATGATGGATCCTGCTTGTGAGGTCAACGAGAAGGGCACCAGGGAGAAGAACGATGGAAACGAAGTCGAGGAGGAAGGAACGGATACAACGCTGGACCTGGATCCAAACGAGGTGATCGAAGCTGACGCTGAAACCTTACCCTACGCATAGAAGGATTGGCAGGATCCCGAACAGATAGAGGTTCCCAAGAATTTGGAACCGGATCTGCCGTTCACGATACAGACTCGTCAGAAGACCGGGACAAGACCCAGAAAGAAATATAATCCTTACGGTGACGACTTTGTAGTGGATAGGATAGATCTGAAGAAGATAGTGGAAGAAGTAGTGGGGCTAGAAGAAATAACTGTGTCACAAGACATTGACTAGTCGATGATCACGACGATGAGTGGGTCGATGACCGGTCGAAAAGCGAGGTAGAATTCGACGACGAGCAACAGCAGTCATATGAACAAGACTTGACGAACCTGCATGTCTTAGAATAGCTGAACGAAATGACGTCGGACCCAGAGAAGATCAGCGTCACGATTCAAGACGAAGATCGTGAAAGCATGAAATACATCAAGACCGAACGAGATGATCCTTCCTGGGCTGCCCAGGAAGGACAACTACTCATTCCAGCTTCTAACCTCGACTTGATACCCGGTATGCGATCGACGGGGAGGTCGATGGATATATGTGTCCGGGGAGTGGGGGTAGGACTTACCCACGCTGAAAACTTGATAATAAAAAAATTAAGAGTAGCAAGAGAAGCAGGAGACTTAGAAGCAGAAACAGGCGAAGAACCTAAGAAACCTGACATAGGGAGGGTAGTTGAGTCATATTTTAACTTACCAAATGAATATTCAAGTAACATAATACTAATAGACAGTGATTTCATACTCACAAATAGAACATGTGCGATAGCAATCACAGCAGACATGAGTTTTAGGACAGCGTTAGCGGCAGATTTTAAGAGAGAATACAAAAACGTGGAATTCCTTGGGAAGCAAAGACCAGGGATAGGGGGCGTAGCGGCCTTACCTCCGGCGGCGTCACAGATTCCGGGAAAATACCTATGCTTCTTGGTAACGATGGCGACGGAGAAGCGGCACGTAGACCCGGAAAATCTAGTCGTGTCCTTGACGAGATTGAGAGACTTCCTCGTGGAAAGGGATGTGAAGGAGCTTTCGCTTCCAGTGTACGACCCGAACAGAGGACGACTGCATCTTCGGGAATTGTACGCGCTTGTACACGTGATATTCTCTGATACTAATATACAAGTATATTTACATGAGAAATATTACTTAAGTATAAGCTGAGTGACGTGCGAGAGGGTGTTAGGCTAAAGACTAATTTGTGTGTAGTGTGAGGTATGTGTGATATGTGTGTTTTGTTATGTTGTGCTATGTGTTATGTTATTAAGATCGTGGGTAAGAAGGGGTTAGTGACCATGAACCACTGAATCACAATCTTAGGAAAAGATCCAAAGTTTGGACTGTCCAATCTTAGGTCGAGTTCCAAAATTTTAGAGACCGATTGATACTGATTAATTTTAGGAACAGAATCTTTTTATCTGACTGTTTTTAAATGAATTTTAACAAGAAGTTAAGGCGAAACTGACAAGTGTGATATTCGTGAACCTTTTTCTAGATCCTGATTGATCGTTTAATTACTCACTTGAGTCAAACCTTTGAGTCAAACCGAATCGAACTTGAAGAACAGAAAGGATAATTTCAACTTGGATGAATTGATGGACCTGGCAGAGGCATATGTAGGACCGATGATAGATGCGATCTATCGTCGGCTAATGGATCGAGACTTTGCTCTGGAGGACCCAGAGGTAGTCATGTTGCTGACAGCCCTGATCAACATCTTGGGGCATGACAACCGTGGGGACCGCCCCACGGAAGTCCTGTTGATGGCAGCATATGGAGAGAGGGGAGTACTAGCCCGCCCGAACATGAGAGTGATGAGGTGGAGAAACGGAGCTCTCTCAGGGAGTGAGTTGGCGAATGAGCCTGGATTGTGAAGTTCTAGGACTTACCAACCAGGTGAGATGCCTATGCCCTCCAAGCCCAAACCTGGGCTTACGAGAATGCATCAGGAGATGAACAGCGAGGCTGCCTCGTCTGGTTCACCACTGAGAGCAGCTTTGCCACCAAAGAGGGCGAAAGTAGAACAGAAGGTTCAGACGAGCCAAACCATGCAAGATCTGGATGGGATGAAGGACGAACTGGAAAAAACGAAAAGGGAGCTGGACGAGATGACCAAAACCATGCTCAGTACGGAGGAAGATCGGGACATATGGAAGAAATTGTTCGAAGACTGCAACAAAAAGCAGGGTCAAGAAAATGAGCGCTTGAGGCAGGACTACAAGGAGCGATCGGAACGGATGGCCTTGACAACGGCCGTGGAGAAATTGATACCTGCAAGGAGTATTCCTCGTGGGCAGTCCCCGATGGAGCTCTTGACGACTCGAGAAATGAGTCAGACAACGGAGACACGGCTCCCGACATCGACAGATCGAGTGACAATCACGGACCCTAGTGACACCTTGGGTGACCCCGTCGTGGAACAAACGGTGAGGAAGCTAAAAGAGACAGCTGGACGACTGGTCGCCAACAAGAATGCGCCAGGTTCCGGAGTGACTGCTCCCTATGGAACGATCGATGACACGGGTAGATTACGACTCTCCCAGACCGTGATCAGACAGGGAAAAAGCGACGTGACGCCACTAATGGGGAGCTCTAAGGCCCCAGAAAGAAGAATACAGAAGATGCCAGCGAAGAAAGTGTCACGTGTAATAGACATACAAAAGAACAATCAATTGATGTATAACTTCACGGGAGTTCCGGAGACAGATCCGAGAGCTTGCTTCAATCGAGCGACTTGGAACCCGGCAGTAAACCTGCAACAACCGCCACTGGGGACATCACATCTGATACTGGGAGACAGCTTGGTCAGAGTACTATCGAATTTGAGGACCTCTTGGGTCACCACGGTGATGGCCTTCGGAGGAGCGACTATAGCCCAGTTATATCGGATGGTGGAATTAATGAATCCAGGGAGGATCCCCAGTGTGATCATCCAGGTTGGAACGAACAACATCTCGAGAAATTCGGATGAGGAGGAAGCACTATGGGAATCGATGATGGTGAACTTGTTCACTACTCTCTGGCAGAAGTTCAACTGCGCGGTACTGACCGTTTGCACTGTGCCTATGAATGCAAGAAGCTTGACAGCAGCAGGGAGAAGGCACAACGAAGGAGTGGTCAGGTGGAACAATATTTTGAGGAATCTCGCAAGTCGGAATGCCGGAAGGATGATCCTCATGGACATCGAACATGAGCTGAGAGCGATGGATCAGGCCAGGCTGACCACGGACGGCATCCACTTCGATAGTATAGAAGGACAGGCTTGGCTGAACAGAGTCTTCCAGGAGCGATTGGATGAGTTAGAAGCAGAACTCTTTGACACAGGAGTGCTGAAGGAAGAAGGAACATCGAATGACGCGTTGATTACCACCTTTGTACCTTTTAGCCTGGAAACACGCTTGGGGACGGTCCCGGCCGTCACGAACTACAGGCAACAGAGCTCCAGCGAACCAGGTCAAAGGACAGACGTTCAGGATCGATTGAGAGAAGCGCCGGTGAGGAGGACCATCCATCCTAAGAGAGGAATAGGACCTGTTAACCCAATCGAAGAGGCAGCCAGAACGTCTAGATCGGACAAGAGATCGGAGACGACAAGTACCAGTCGGGAGGAGAGACGCCCGGGCAGAGGCTCGTTGATGTAGTCAAGACCCATACCATCTCCCTGGCATGTACACAAAGATGAAATAATGAAGCTGAATCTCCAGAGGGTGAGCTTCATTGAAGATGCAAGGATGATGCTGAATGGAGCGAGGCTATCCGTCAGCAGATTGTACTCGATAGCAGGCGTAGACTGGTTAATAGCCGCTAGCATAAACTTCAGTTCCACGACGGCCTTGAGATTTGCTGACCTAGAGGGACTGACCTCTAATAACACGATGGGTTCAAAGAACGCAAGACCATTGCAGGACGTGAGGTTGAATCATGATGAAGGGAATCGAGAAGAGAGACCTGGAAGATTTCTGGTGACAAGGGCGCCGATCGGACAACATGTGAAGATGTTCAGGCAAGTGTGCTCACCCCCAGGTCATGTGAAGGAAAGAATATACCCGAAACTAGTGGGTCAAGATGGTGATGTCCAAAGATACGGCGGATTGAAAGCAATAAAGAAAGATGAGACCATCTTCGCCGTCTATGACAAAGCAGAAATGAGGAAGGCCAAGATCATGATAGTAGCGAATTTAGAGTTCGCCTATACTTCCAAGTCTCTGTTTTGGCCGGACGTCATAATGTTGGCAGCGGTCGATCTGGACCTACTGCAATCGGTATCTCTGGCTATAGGGGTACAAAGACAGACGGACATGAAACCAATTACGATCGTGTTTGTTGGCATCAATGACCATCTACACAGTAGAGGTTTTCTGAGCAGACTCAGAGAGCCTACAACAGCAGAAAATGCTGTATGGCCAGCAATAAAAGACATCCTCAATCAATGGGTGAAGTGATGGATGCGATGAAAGAGGGGTCCTTCACCAAGATGACACCGAGAGCAGTGTTCGCGCTGTCTCCGGGGTATGCATATCTCCCGGATGGACTAAAATTCGTGTATGCGATCGTGACCTTACTTTCGGAAGGGAAATATGATGTGATCATATCGGCCCCAACTCGCATGATAGAGATGGAGAACCTGAAGCCACTCAGGGCTGAACTACCTGCAGCATGGTCAGATATCTCGAACGCGATGAGAGGATTCAAGGACCATGCGCTGCACATGTTAGTGTTGGACGAGGTGCTGGGGTTGGAACTGTCCAATTTCAGTGGACAGCTCAAACTGAAACCGGGAATAGACGACGACCATCGAGTGGTCGTAGCGATGTCCAACGACTTATGGTTCCGAGCAATGGAAGCGACAGGTGAAAACACGAGAAGGAAAAATTCCCAAAAGACTAGAGCTCATTTGGAGGCGATGGTTTTGAGAACCAAGCCGGAAGCCAACCAGTGGCTACACCTAAGTCCTCGAGTAGCGATATTGGGTGCAAATGCTTTTGAGCAAGGCCCTGTGATGATCACGAAGATCCATGCCTACTTGTTAAAGGAGGTGAACCTGGCGGAAAATGCTGAAGAAAAGAACGCTGATTTTGTAAACAGAATGTGTCAGATTACCCTGGAAACCTTCTGGACCCAGGAAATGAAGGGACAGGAAGGCTTTGAACGGTTGGACAGCATGCTGGAAGGGTTGGGAGCCGGATGGACCGCGTCCTTCTCGGCAAAAGTCTACCCGAAAGTCTCTCATTACTTGATAAAAGAAATCCTCCAAGCAGTAGTGGAAGTGTCAACAGTGGAACTTCTAGCCTTGTTCGTGACGTTTGGAGCAGAGAGTTTCGTGAAAGGAACGGCGATGCTGCTCACCGAAGGAATCCAGAACCTGCGGTTAGATGGGCTTCTAATACTGATTGCGATTACCCACGGAAACTTGGGAGGACTAATGAAATTGACACGTTGTCCAGAGCAGATGAGAGAGAAAGAGAGTGAGGAATTTAGGTATGAAGAAATCCACGGACTCGTGGAATATGATAAGAGACCTGAGACACACTCTTATCCAATATCTCTTACAACAAAATCGCTTTGGAACGGGAGAAGATGAGACTATCGAAAGAGAAGAAGATGTTAGACGACATGTTGGAGGCATGCCCCTGTTAACCGATCTGAGCTTGGCTATGAGAATTGATCCCTTAGCATTGATCAGAGGAGTCACGGAGTTTGTGACAGTGATCTATGTACCAGCAGTCACATTTGCGTTCCCTGACGTTAAGGTGGAGGCGTATAGGAGGTCGGTGCTGCACCTGAACCTCATATCAGCAGTGGACGGTAGTGTACTGAACTGTTGTGAGCAGCACACATTGCGGGAGCTCATGAGTGAAGATCTGTTATTTGCGAAAACATCAGAGCCAGAGATGACAGTCATCAATTTTGACGATCACTTCCGTGATCGCATGGGAGAGGTAGAGAGAGGGCACATCGAGGTGTTTCCAAAGCTCTAGAATCTGAGACCCTATGAAAAGACGAATGGTGAAATGACCAGAGTTCCTCGTCTCACTGCAGCATATCACAAAGTGAGAGAAGAGACGAAAGACTGGGGTGATTACGAGAAACTGCCGGAGGCAATCCCTGAATTCCCTCTGATAAGAAGGATGTTGCTGGGAGCAGTCTCCGTGATAATAACTCCTAGGTTGAGAGCATTCGAAACCAAAGTAAGGAGAATAGGGAATTTCGTAGCAACGATGGATACATACTTTGTGGGAAGCAATGCCGCCGTGTTACAGTACACACAATTTGCCTATACGGATCAAGCGACGAGAAGGCGAATAAGCAACGCTGCGACTCCCAAGCCTGGAAGATTTGACGAGGAATGGGCGGGATTGGGCTTAGCGCCTATGAAGATGAGAGGCAGGACCGAACTGCCTGAGGCCTCCTTGATCCTGACTAGTGTGAAACCGGAGTTGACGGTAGTAGGAACGCTGCGGACGAGAACCTTCCTAGCACCCGTCGGTTGTGAGGAAATCAAAGTCGTCCATGGAGAAGAGGAAGATGGATCGGCCGGTACATTGATCATACCGAAGTTTCCGGAAGGACCCTCGAGCAAGGACCCTCGAGCTCAAAGAAAGATATGTCAGAAAGAGACGACGGACAGGGAGGAAGCCATCAAACCGAAGAACCCATGCAACAAGATGCAAGTCAAGCTGGTGGGGAAGACGACAGGGCATCGACAGGAGGAGTATCCAGCCTGGATTTCAATATCCTCTGTGATCTTGAGAACAACGCGGATACGTTGGAGACGAATGAGCCAGCGGATGAAGGCATTTCGACACTGGAGCTTGCGTCAGCCTTTATGGAAATGAAACGGAATTTGCCGGAGAGCAGCTCTCCTGGCAATTCAGGAAATAACGAACAAAGAATCCTCATGGAATCGCCTAGAATAAGAAGAATAGAGGGCTCAGCCAGAGTACTTTTCTTGGGAACGTTGCCCGAAGAAGAATGGGAAGTACATCACCGAGACCATGAAAGTAGGACGGGATGCAGATTGGAAGACAAGAGTGCCATGGAAGAAGTCTGGACTGTGATTCAGAGCTATGGGACCCAGTACATCCTCAAAACAGGTCTCAATCAACCCTTGATGAGAGAAGTACTTGACAAGCTTGATGAGTGTGAAGGGAGACTGAGTGAGTTGTTGATTGACTCAGCCACTGATGAAAGTGAAGCGGATTCTCTCATCAAGATGACACCGCAGGACGATAAAGGAGAGGTGGTGCATCTGTCAAGAACCAGGAAAGGAACGATGCGATCGAAATTGGTGATTGATAAGATCAACGAGATGAAAATGAAGTTAGGCAGCAGAGTGATGCCGAGGAGAGTAGGAAAGACGAAGGTGGATTCGGAGATATCGATAAAAGCTGTCAATTCAGCGAAAAGGAAACGAGTCGAAGAAGTCATGGATTTGGGACAAGGTGATTATCAATTACCTGGCACGGATAAATTGTTGACTGATATAGCGATGGTGCCACCCATTCTCATGGCGGGAATAAAGTCAACAGGTTACAAATCCAAAAGGAGTGACCGCACTCTGACCGGAGCGACCTTAGAACTGGAAATACTCAGCCAATGTGGAGAGAGCACAATGAAAGACTTTAAGCCATCTCCCATGAATCACGGAAAGGGAAGTGTCGCAGGACAACTAGTACCAGTGGAGTATAACCGACTGACAGTATCGGAGGCTGTGTCGATAGATGAACCCGCCGCTGGATACATGGAGATGTTGGAGTACCGAAACTCGACTAGAGGGTACGTGATGGCTCTGGAAGACAAGAGTGCCATGGAGGGTTATCTGGAAACAATGTTGCAAGGCACCATCCTCAAGCAGAAGGCGTACGGAATTTTAGCGTCGTCTGAGATACAGGCAGAAACGATGGAGCACTTGGTGAGCCTTCCATGGAAAGCAGTGGTGTTACGGTACTTCGAAGAAGAGATGAGGACTGCGCCAAGAATACACGCTCTCATGGCAGTACCTTTCGTGAGAACCGAATTACAACTGAGGTTTGCCTACTGCATGATGGGACTGACTCGCGAGGAAAATGATTCAGAAGAAAGGAAGTGACGAAAAGAAGAGAAGGTTTTCCTTATGACGAACCTGAGGGATCTGATAATCCAAGAGGGAGCAGCAGTAGCGTGTGCGAAGCGGAGAGACGCTCTCTGTTTCATTCGATTCCTGATAGAGCAGATTTCAGTACCTGCATTGAACACCTGTGTCAAGATGCTGAGGGAGAGCGACGAGCGAGCGAAAGCCTTACTCTTGCTAGCTCTGCTGGATATGCAGCAAAGCAAACCGATGAGGGTGAATATGAAAGAACCCGAGGAGTTAGAGCTCAGGAGATTTTCAAACAAGGAGCTGAGACTCACTAAAGAATCTAAGCGGGCACTGCCGAAATCCAGTGAGTTTTGTGGACCGATCAAGAAGAAGTCGTACAGCTACGTATCCGGAATCATAGGGATAGCGTACAACCCTTTCCTGAGTGAAGACATACGCGATTGCTTCTTCGATTACGAGCAGGAAGTGTTGCTAAGATTCTGGACGTCGAGAATTGTAACGATTAAGAAAGCTACCAATCCTCAGATCAATTTGGGACTGGTCTTGGAAGAAGAGGTGACTGCACCTTCCGTACCAAAATCCGACAAAAGAGTGGAGTTTGGGTTGGGATTCTCAGATGAATTACTGAGAACGAGCTTGATGGTAGTGTGGGAATTAATGAGGCCATCATGGTGTCCTAGTCCCAACGCTGACGCGCTATTACGGGCGACACAAGACGTGTAGAGGGAGTTGAATGCAGACTGTAACCTGCGTGACCTTAACATCATATATAATGTGCTGATAACGGCCTCTAGGAGCAACGGGGAAGATAAAGTGGAGTTGCCTGGCTGGGGACCAGAAGATTGGGTCAAACCTGGTAGCTGTCTGGTGGAAGTCTGTGGACTGGAAGGTCACGTTTGTGGAGGTCTGGATTGCGTGAAAACCCTAGAGAGACAACACAAGCAATTGACGGTATTGTTTGGGAATGTCGTGATGAAAGCAAGAACGGAAACCGAACTGATAGCGGATTGCCATGGAGGAACCGAGGTGAATCTAGTGACTGCACTAGGATTCTACAGCATGTTTAAATCTTTAGAGTCACTATTGAATCTAGAACAGAGACATGAGATGGTCACAGCCATCAGTGTAGAAGTATTCCCAGGAGTTCTGCAAACCGAGCAGAAACACATAGGAAAATGGAGGGAACCGATCGAGGCGGAAATGAACATCAGAGACAGTGAGACTTATTGTAGACCATCAGGAGCACGATATTTGGTGGGCTCGACATTGGCTCCAATGTGCAAGAGCAGATAACCGGTGCATTTTGTAGCTGTGGATGTAAAGAGTACGATAACGATCGTGGATCAAGCCTTCTCCGTGCCAAAGTGTGTGAGACTGACAAGAATGTCCGAAAAATCTTACGAGTTTCTATGTAAGATGTTCTCAGCAGTTCCAGAGAGAACAAAAGAGGGGTTGGAATCGATACTGATACTGTAAGTTCATGGGATTCAAAGTCACTGAGTGGGAACTTCAGTGACTTTGAAAGACAGAAACAGAGAGGATCAACTGTTACAGATTACAATACAGTAGACGAGAATGATGAAGTCCACCGAGTGATGATGGAAGTGGGACCGTTACTGGAAGCTTCGGGAAAATGTAATTGGAGGAGCATCATGATGACACAAGACGAGTTTCCCTGCCACTGCCTGCTGCAGACCTGGTGGTATCCCAAGCGTAGTAATCTGGTGTTGATCTGGGATTCTGGAGAGCTGCTCTCCATGGGTTTACCAGACTCATCACAGCCCATAACAATAGTGATGGTTGGAGTTATGATGGCGATACGATGGCTGGAAGCTCAAGTGAAAGAAAACAATAGACAGGAGGCACAGACGAGAGAACAGTTGCGGAAATTGGATTGCCTGAAAGATTTAGATCTTTTTGAGACAATGTGCAAGATTCTAAACATTCCGATGGAAGTGAAGAAGATATGGGCAAGAAAAAGATTGATGCCATGGTTCAGAGCTAACATGACTGCATGGTTGTACGAATATGCTAAGAAGCATATGTCGAAGCACGGCAGAGTGTACAGTGAATATCAGCTGAACATTGGAGCAGGAGCTTTCAAGCGAGCTCTCGTGACTCATCGGAATGCAGTGACCACCGCTGTGAAAAGAATTTCTAGGACAAGTGAACGTATTTCCAGGAAAAGGAGAAGGCAGAGATGTTGAAGGAAGATTTGTAGAGAAATGTGACGTTGTGTCTCCACAACAGCTTCTGCAGGAACAGAGAATCTAACGTGGATCCCCTACCTTGTTGCAAACAGAGGGTAGAAGAGCAGAAGTGTTGGAGGACTGCTTCCAACAGCGTCAGAATAGCTAGTTAGGTGTTGCAAGACACAGAAACTGAAAGTGCAGAGTCAGTATCGCAGGAGGAAGAGATGGAACATTGACGAATGGTCGAAAGAACAAGATGCAAAAAGAAGGGAAACTAGAAGAATTTAGAAGTTTTAGAACTTCTAAACGACGAAAAAGAAGAAAACAAAGGAGTGATGAGGAAGAAGTTAAAACTCAGAATTGTTTTTGTTTGCGTGAAAAAACTCAAGTGAGAAACCAAGCAACCAAGTTGTAATTGAAAACTGAAACATTTAGTTGAGTTTTGAACATTGAAGAATTTGTTGCATTTATAAATTTGCATTTTGATTTTAGTTAGTGGCTTTAGAGACACTTATTCATTATTTATTTAGAAAGGCTTCAGTAAAGAGTATATTTGAATATTCCAGCCTGCATGATTGTTTTTAATCAATTAGGACGAGTGATCACTTTGTGGTGACTTGAAAGACTTGGAGAATCTCTTGAAGAGGGAGATTGTTTCATTGTTCTTTCTAACCACAGAGTTTCTTAGTTTTAATATTCAGGACAATAACAAGCAAATTTCCGAAGGGAAGGAGCATAGTAGGATAATTTTAGCTTGTTGGTTGGCAGGACTGTCCTGCAAACCAACGTCTTTTAAAAAAAAATCTAGGAGAAAAAGTTTTTAATCAGAACATTGACATTGGAAGTCAGAAAAGATGTTTTTTATCTTAGGTGATATCCTCAATGTGCAGATTAATGAAAGAATTTGAAGGCTATAGTGATGTAGTATGATGCTATTTATATTCTGCGGTGAGTCGATGTGACGTGGATAAAAGTAATTTCGTGCAGTTTGTAAATTCTGTTCGATGACCCTGTACCAATTTTGCGAGCATTGCGAGATTCAATGAGGACATTGACCGGACTGTCCGGGGAGTATGTGACATTCGACCAGAATGCACCAAAATGCAGATTCAGCAGATTCGAGTTTTTAGCAGCGAACCTTCCGAATTGGCAGTTTTGAGGGATTAAGAGCGTTATTCAGACAATTAGACTCATCATGAAGGCTGAAGGATTCGGAAATTCCTTAATTTTAAAAATTCGATTTGATGACGTAACAATTCTAGGCGTCAAAACCGGCCATTTTACAGAAAATTGAAATGAAACACAACAACATTAGTTGCGATAGCGTTAACGACGAGAATTGTGATTGGAAAACAACAACAAATTGCAGAAGTAGCAGAGAACGCTCCGAGTTGCAACTATTGTGTCGCTGCAATAGTTGCAAGGCCGTTGCGAACAACGATGAAAGGTGAAAGCCTTACGGAACGAAGACAAGAGCCTTATTTCCCCGGATTTAGCAATCCGGAGGGGTCTCGGGACTGGAACTTATATTAACTCATATAAACTTTTAGCTTCCCTGTTATGTCCTGAGTTGAATTCAATTAACATCTGAATTCATTTTGCTAGGATGAGAAGCTAGGAGTTGGGGGAAAGGGTTGATCCATCTTCGATGGAGATGATGATTTTTATCTACTGAACAAAAACAATAATAATTCAATAAACAGTAGTAGCCCTGTTTTTAAGAGTGACCTCGTGGTCTGGGGATACTGAGACCCAGCCATGAGCTCACTATTTCTGCATGTAATCTAGTTAACTTGATGGTTTTGACCGAAGCCGAAAGCAGTAACGTTTTTGTCGACCCGATAATAGAAAGACCACCGAAAGTACAGGCTTGGTAGAAACGGTGAAAAGCATGTAGAGCTCTGTTTAGACGTTGGCCAGTCGTCTTAGAACCTAGCTTTTTTTTCCGTCGATATGTATCTTCCGGGCGAATGTTACAGCGAATGTTACATCAAGCAACAAGTTTCGACCCTGCTTTCAACGACGTTCGCGAGTTTTAGGTTTTTACAGACCAATGGGGGCGTTCTTTTCAGTTTCTGGAGTTTGCTAGTTTTATTTGTGGCCTTTAAGCAATAACTAGATCCTGAGTTCTATATTTAGTTGAACCGTTGGTAGGCTTCGACTGAATGAGATGGAAAGCCACCAGAGATAGTTTTTCTGGTCCTTGATCTGATGGCTGTAGAGCCTATGACTCTTGATCTAAGATCTGACACAAGCGAATGACTGTTATAAAATGACTTTCCAGAAAGCGAAAGGACCCAGCGCAGTTATGTCTTTTTTGGGTACTTTTGCTAAACCGTACAAAGGAGCTGGTTGACTACCCGTTGACCTCAGTTATTTGTTAAGGTATTCAAGTATGTAGCTGTTTTTTTGGATTCAACAGCTCATTACAATGGCTTCCCATTTTTTAACACCACCGAACCATCAGTTTTATTCATTACTTTGACTCGTTTTATTTTTTAAAAACTGGCGTCGTTTGGATTCTTTTTTGTTTTTTTTTTCATGTAAAAAATCCAACCCCTTAACAATCAAACACCGACCCTTTGTTAATCAAACAGCTTCTATCTTCTTTCATCCCTATCGGATGGTGTCACTTTCTTTGCTCAGCATGGGAGTTAATTGCCGCTTCGATCCCACACAAGGACTCTCCAGTTACGTTCTGACTTTTCAATTGGGAAAAAAAACATCCACGTCTAACAGAAATCCAATTCGTCGAATTTTTCGCGAACCGTGCCTTTGAGTCACCGGGATAAAATTTCTTGCAACCACTTTGGCGAGCCAATGTTCTCTAGATCTATTTCTAACCTGTCAGATTCTTTGCCCAACTGTCCATCTTGTCTTTCTGAGAAATAAGTGATTCTCTGAATGGTGTTTCAGTGAACATTGTTTCTTTAGTATTCATGTGCCAGTCGGTCATATCTGGAAGTTTGACCTTGAGGAACACAAAAAAACGTGGAGTTTTAATGAAGTTTTATTTTTCAAAAATTCGAGTGGAGCCTGTCATGCTCAGTTTTCTCGCGACAACTGAAAACATAAAATAAAAGATCAGAACGACCGAATTAACAATTGCGGGAAAGTGACGGAAAAACAGCGGGAAATTGCTATTCGCAATTTCCAAGATAACAATAAAAACCACGAGAGTAGAGCTGTCCTATCTCGACATAGGAGACAGTGATTACAAAAGAAGATCTGAATCTAGCTGAACCAGAGTGAGCTTTCGGTGGAAAGGTGGACAACCGAAGTGTCCCAATGGTCCAGAACCAAAACTCCATTCTTGAGATAAAACTTGTTTGATTAGAATTTATTGAATTAAACTTAATTCCCCGATCATTCTCAAGTTGCTTACTGATTTAGTTACCTCTAGTTCTCGTGTGTGCTGTTATGTAAGTACCTAATCTAATTTTCTCGAGTGTGTTTTATGATTGTTATGTTGAGGTAAGGCGAGTTTTAGGTTGATCCATCTGAAATGGATCAAAGTTCCACTGTCTAATAAAAAGTAAGTTAACGGATTGTTTCGACCCTGTTTTTAACGGCGTTCGTGTATTTTGGGTATCTCGAGACCTAAGTATGGGGACGTTCTTATTTTCTATAGTAGCCTTTAAGCTGTAACGGGTTCTAGTCTCATGTCGCAAGCGAACCGAATTGGCTCCGACCGTTTTTGAGGTAGAAAAACACAAGAGATAGTGTCCCTGACTCTTGAGCCAATGATTATAGGGTCTATTTTTCTTAAGCCTCATATGTGACCGAAGTAGGCGACTGTTACATAGTGTTTTTATGGCGCTCCTGGGTGTTTTTACGACATCATGACTACGGAGTCCATCCCACTTGACACAGCTCCGGACTGCATGCCCATTCTAGAGTACCGGTGGTAAGGTTCAGCGGGAACGTGTAAACATTCCGGTTGTACCGTGATAGCTTTTTAAGAAAACTTGAGAAAACTTCCTGGTACGCTCTCCAAACGAGGCCTAGCCAACCGAGTAAGGGGGTAACTAGGGGGACAAAAACACGAGCAAAAAGACAAAAAGCGAAACAAAAACAAGAAAAAAGTATAGAAAAAGGAACAAAAACCATTAAACAAAAATGACAGTGACTTTGATACCAGATTAGTTGGATCAAACCTTTAGATTGATTAAATAGTATACCAATACTGTTTTATAAGACCGATCGTTTCGATCAGTCTAGCAATCTAAACCAGTGACTTCAATAAGGTGCCCAAGTGGGGGGCGTTGTTAAGGGTTTCCAGATAGCTTGAAACCTAGCCGGATCTCTAGGAGACTTGACTGGAAGAGGTGACCAGCCGAGTGGGAAAGTGGTTCACAAGGACTGAGCTGAACCGCTAGGAGACTTGACTGGAAGAGGTGACCAGCCAAGTGGGAAGGAGGTGCTGGTGTCAAGTGCAGTGCATGTCAAGGGGACAACCAGCACGGGATCGCAACAACAAGAGGAGGAGGCACAGGGGTGTTCTCAAGTTGGACAAACGGGTATCGTTAAAACCCACATTACATTATAGGAAATAAGTGTAAAATTGGATAAGCGGAGCCCCATTGTTTTTAAACGTGGGAAACAGGTCTACGGTTTTCTCTCGAGAGGTTTATCACCCGGCGCTTGAGGGATTTTTCGGCTTAAGAGGGGGGCTAGAGAGGGGGGGTTAGAAGGGGGGCTGGTTAGGTTAGAGGTTGGCGGTTGTAAATTGTAAAAAGGGAGGACACATTAGAGTAACTAATTGTTAGGCATCGTCGATTTAGTTACATTAGATACTTACACGCGTTGGTTATAAGAAGCGGATATCCAAATTTAACATCGAGTTAAGGCAGGTACCCTGGTCGGACAGGTAGGGGGGAACGGACATAGACAGTGTTTGTGATACCCCATAAGATCGCTAGGAGGGGGGAGGAAAACGCGTGGCAATCGGGTACCAGATATTTTTTCGGACAAAGGTTGACATTAGTCAGCTTTGAATTTTAGGTGGGTTCATCTCCCTGTTTTTTAATTTTTTCCTGTTTGAAATTTTACGTTTTGGTGAAAATTTGTTGTTGGTATTTAAACGAACAGGTGATCACAAGATACCTACGAAGAAATTGGGGTCTCAAATAGCCTGAAACAACGAGAGGGAGATAAATACAGGGGGGTCAGTATTTGGATTTTGGCCATTAAGATAGGGATTTTGGGAAAATTTTAAAATCTTGGGATAGTGGTCTTGGGACAGTGGTCTTGGGACATTGGTCTTGGGACAGTGGTCTTGGGACAGTGGTCTTGGGACGCTGGTCTTGGGACACTGGTCTTGGGACAGTGGTCTTGGGACAGTGGTCTTGGGACACTGGTCTTGGGACAGTAGTCTTGAGACAGTGGTCTTAGGACAGTAGTCTTGGGACAGTAGTCTTGGGACAGTAGTCTTGGGACAGTAGTCTTGGGAGAGTAGTCTTGAGACAGTGGTCTTAGGACAGTAGTTTTGGGACAGTAGTATTGGGACAGTGGTCTTGGGACACTAGTCTTGGGACACTAGTCTTGGGACAGTTGTCTCAGGGCAAGGGTCTTGGGACAGTGGTCTTGGGGCACTAACAAGAAGTTTTGGGACAGCACCGATTAGTCTTGGGACAGTAGAGAGAAAGCTTGGGACAGTACAAAGAAGAGTAGGGTCAGTGACTGGAAGTCTTGGAACAGAATAAAGAAGGGGGTGACGGTACTTAAGAGTACTAAGACAGTTTGAAGTAACCAATCGCAAAATTAAAAGCAATAGGACTAGTCAGAAAGTTAAATCGCGATAGATCCGGTACTGTGGGGATCAAGAACATATCGAATTTTCAAAAAAGCTTAGGAAACGTTGTTTTTATTAAATTGTAAACTTCGTTTAATTAATTTTGTCGAAAGTGATTTTAACCTTAAAGTAGAATTTTGTATATAGTAAATCTGTAAATAGGAACAATTGTAAATAAAAATAATCAGACGGAGCAGGGTACCGGTGGCTGAAAAAAAATCTACTGAAGCAAAGACAAAATAAAACTCGTCGCTACGTAAAACGACATCAATGGGCCCAAAGATAACAAAGAAGAACTTTTCAGTTAGCATGGTCAACACGAGGAGTAATACAGAGAACAAAAAAAAAGAGGGCATGGAAGGGAGATGAGCAGAACCCGCCATCGAGATTGAACTAGAGACACCGGACCAGAGTTTGGATGAGGGAGAAAAGAAGACGACGGAGTCAACACCGATGCCGAAAGCAGAAGAACCAAATCCAAAATCCATGGAGTTCTCGCCGTTAGACAATGTGGAAGACACAACAGGCAAAACGCCAGAAACGGTGAAGGACGAGTCTCAAGCAAAAAGAACGTCTTTCACTGAAAGATTGGCAATAATGGTCGGAATGAAGTCGAGAGACGCAGCAGCGGAAGAACCGAAAGCCGAGAAAGGCAAAACACTCGGAACAGTTTCCACGAAAACGAGAGACACCGACCAAAACGAATACCAGATCAGACCAGGAACAGCAGCCAACAACAGGGCAACAACTGACCATGAAACAACTACTCTTGAGCTAGGCGATTTGATGGCAAAGCTAGATCAGATCAACAAGAAACTCAAGCACAGCGAAGAGGATGGAGATGTGATAAGGAAAGAATTAAGAAACAACAAACATGAGTACCTGGACAGCTACTTCAATCTAGCGAAAGCGACAGAGGAAAGGCTTCAGCAGATGTCGGACAAGGTAGATACCATTGATGAAGAGCGAGACAAGAACATCAAAAAAGACATGCAAGAAATGAAGCAACGATATGACGCAGTGATTAGCCAGTTGGGGAGTTTGGAAACGAGAATGGATACGATGAGTAAGGACCAGGCTGAAAGTTTGTGGGCAATACAGACAAAGTTAGACGTCATCTTGAGGAACTCAACGTCACAGGACAGGCCAGCAGCGGAGCGAACGCAAGGCAATAGAGTTGATTTCATGGAACGACAACGGAACAAACGAAAGTCAACTCCGTTACCATTAGCCCGGGATGCCGCGAGTACAGCACCGGGGGGGGGGGGCAAAGCGATTATGAAAAGTGGAACAGCAAACACAACGAGTGGTCCAGGGAACTCCACGACTCACAACAACGTGGTGCCAGATGCTATGACGTGGGCAAGCACCTAGGAGTTGATGAACAGGACACTAGAAGCCTTCGCTACGAGGAACACCGACTCGAGCGATGGAGGAGGGGGCAAATCAAGAAAAACTCGAAAAAAGCCAAAAGAATTCAAAGATGATTCGGATGGATGTATTGACACTTGGGTAGAAGTTATGAGATTACATATAGAACAAGACTTGAATGACGAGAGACAAGCCTGCACAGCGATACTCAGCAATTTAGAAGGCACAGCATTGAAATGCGTGGCTGCGAAGAAGGAAGAGGAACGCAACACTGCGGATAAAGTCTTCGAGATATTGTTAAATCGATTTGGATCAGGCATGAAGGGTCATCAAGCAACGATGCGATTTGAAAAGAGAAGGCAAAGGGACGACGAATCAATTGATCGGTTCCTGGATGACCTTGAGAGCTTGAGACGAAGGAGTGACCCTGAAGAGTCGACAAACAGAAGAAATTTTAGCATCGCCTCGAAGTTCATTGATGGGGTAAAAAGTGACGACTTGAGAACAATGTTAGCAACATACTATACATTGTCGAAAGATAGGGCACCGACCCCAGAAGAAATGAGACAGAAGTCAAAAGAGTACATGCTAATGAAACCCAAGAAATACTCGTATTCAGATAACAGGAATACGCAAGGGGGAAATCAACCACAAAGGTCGTCATGGTACAAGCCCAGAGATGACATGGACAAACGTAGATCATGCGCAGCGGGTCAGCTGATCATCACGTGGCGGATTGCACAACATACAAGCAGGGCACGAAGAGTTTGGGATTTGCACCAGATGAGGAGGATATGAGCCAGATGGAGGAACACGAGTTCTATAGTGGCTTGATCATCAAAACAGGTGCAAGATGCTTCTTCTGCAACCAAGAGGGGCACTTCTGGCTGTCCGTTGTTCTGGGAGGCAGTCAAGAACCAGAGTCACCCCAAACACAAGTTGGCGTTAGCAGCGGTGCAGAACCAGAGAAATAGACAGGGTGAATTTGAAACGAAAAACCTAGAAACACTAAGTGCGGAACTGCCAACGAAAACAGTGAAAGCTGTAACGCAAGTTATTAGTGCAATAGAAGCTACGGCCAGGAACGCCCTAGATATAAATTATGAGAAAGTGGCGGCGGAAGCTATCAATAAAGTGAAACAGGACCTGGCGGCGAAAGAAATAGAACAACGACTAAAGCAAGAGATCGAAAGACACAAATTGAACGAGGTTTTGGGTTGCTCGCAGACAATACCAGAGACTGTAGCGGGGTCGACAAAAAGTGGAAACCGCAACACTGTAAAAATGGTGACGGGGAGGCCATTCGGCATAACAAAGATCGGAGCCAGATTAATGTCAATAATCACCGTGGGCAGCTATGAGGCTACGAGGAACTTGAGCGAACCCAGCGACCAGACAGTAATGTACATTGATGTGTAAGCAGATTACTTGATTGGTATAAGCCCACAAACGACTTCTAGAGCATTGAGGGCACTACTCACAAGAGGGGTAGCAAGTCAGTCCGAGTTGATAACAGGTACACAGAGGCTTATGTTCCGCATGAGGTGATGCTAAATATAGATGGGATCAACATCTATACGAAAACAATGATAAGATGTGATGAAGATCTAGTAGGGCAGATCTAGGTAGGAAAAGAAGAGTTGAAAGTAAGATCGATCCTGCGCCATGCTTGAGGAAGATGCAATGCACATCGGAACAGATGCAGATGTATCAGCACATGTGCTCGACATGAGTGGCAAGAAGACTCAGTTACGCGGGTTACTTGATACGGGAGCGGTCTTCAGTGTTATACCAATCGAAACTTGGGAACGAATGGGCTTCAACAAAAATGATTTGATTACTTAGAGAACACGGTTGTCAGCAGCAAACAAAGGGGCGCTGCGGGTGCTGGGCAGAACGCCAATAATAGCCCTAAATCTGGGGGAACGCAACCTGTGGATGAGCTTTCTCGTGGTAGAAACCTAGATGAGTCTGACCAATTCATTTTAGGCAGAGGCTTCATCAGGAATTTCGATTTTACGATTGATCTAAACAACGCAATGTTCAGGATAGGGAACCCGTATAGGAGAAACGCAATTAAACCGGTAAATTTAATAATGGCGAATGAGAACAAAGCACCGGTCTTCTTGAGTAGGAGGGTGAGACTAAAGGCAAACGAAGCGGCGATCGTAAGCTTGCAAATGAAAAATTACAATGAACTAAGTGACAACAAGCAGGTATGCATAGTCCCAAATCCATATAGTCAAAGTGCTGCTGTTTTAGGAAGATTCTTCTCGATAACGAAGAGCGGTCTCTGCGTCAGTGTCTTGTTGAATACTCTTGACATATAAATCACGATACAGAGGGGGAGGAAGCTGGGATATGCTTTACCCGTAAAAACTCGATATGAAATGACTGAAATCCAAAAAAAAATGAAGTTGTTGATTGTCTCAATCATAGGGATAAAATTTGTATCTTGAGACGATTGAAGAAAATAAAAGGTTCATCGGGTCTTGTGAAATCACTTAAGTCAGAGACAGACGATGGGCTATCGAGCTGTTCGAAATTTCCTATCGAGCTGTTCGAAAGTGAATGGGGGCATGCCTCTGTTGACAGACCTGTGCCTGGCAATGAGATCGGACCCCATGGGGATACTCCGGGGGCTGGAGGAGGTCGTAACCTGCATTTATGGACCGGCCGTGACATACGCGTTTCCAGATCCTCTGGTGACAGCTTATCGCTACTCCGTGACACACTTGAGCCTCATAAGTATACCGGATGGGACGACACTCAATTGGTGTCAGCAAGAGGTGCTGAGGGCACAAATGAGAAACACGGTGCTCTTCGGAAAAGTGAAGGATCCAGAGTTGATGGTGTACAGTTTCCGAGGACAACTGCAGTGTAGGATGGGAGGTAAACGCGAAGGCCCCATCGAAACTTACCCCAAGTGAGATGAGACAGGAGAGGAAGGAGCTGCATGCAGCAGGCCTGTTGTATGTGGCACTGACGGAATACAAGAAACCGGGTCCAACGACACCATCAACCCTGTCGGTGGGCACCCCTGGAAATAAAAGAAGCGGCCCTTATCAGTTCAGGAGGATTCTTGAGAGAAGAAGAGTCGAATCAGGAGAGGAAAGTATGGACGAGACTCTCAGCGAGGCAGGAGAGGATATGGAAGTGGGAAACACGCCGGAGCCAAAGCCATCAGAGGAGGAATTCACCACTCAAGAACTGTTGAAGGATCTGATCGGAGAAAATTGGTCAGACACTGCCACGCCACCTCTGACCTCATCTCCCCGCAAGAATCTAGAGTTGCCACTGACGAGCGGGACTTCTAATATGGGAATGATACTCTTGAGCGCAGAAGGAAGGGAGAAGAATACCTTCGAGGGAAACAGGGATATGTTCCTAGGCACTCTGGATGAGGACGCTTGGCGAGAATTCTTGAGCGATTTCAATCGAGAAGTGAATGGCGAGATCACACTGGATGAGTTCAAGGAAGAACTGTGGGACACAGTGGTGAAGTTCGGAGAGCCTGTCGTGATGGGGACGGGTCTAGAGGAGAAAGCTAGAGGAGAACTGCTGAGCAAGATGGTCCAGTTGAGAAAGGCATCACGGAAGACCAAAGAAGACGAATGTAAAGACAGCTCTACTCTGAAACAAAAAAATGTCGATAAAATAATTGAAAGTGTAAAGGGGGATAAGGTCGAAGCTAGTATTATTTTAAAAGTACTAATATCCTTAAGGCTCGAGCAGGGGGAGGCAAGAGTTGGAAGGGTTGGATGGAGACAAAGATGTCGAATCAGTAATGATAACGGCAACGACAACGCGAGCTCGATATGCAGAAGGGAGCCAGGCCCAAGGAGCGAATGGTCACCGGCTCAAGAGTTGGTGGAAGCTTTGGGTCCTGAGCGAGTGTCACATGAAGACTTAGGTAGACACCAGTGCGTGGACTGGTTGAAGGCTCACGAGACGCATTTCTCAAGAGCGAAAATAATGGAGACGGCGGATCTGACTGGGATTCCCACAAAATTGGTCATGGGACCCATCAATTACAGGCCTCTCAAGTTGCTGGGGAGTCCGGGACTCATAGTGGAGCCCTCCAAACATCGAACGAGCATTGCCAGAATTAGGTTGGCAACTCCAGCACAGTTGAGGGTCGTGGACAAACTGTTGGACCCAAGGGAAATGGAACTGCCGGATGCCGCTTATGAAGGCACGAGGTTGGCAGACGATCCTAGATACGGGAAACCCTGCGGGAACACCCAATTGGCCAAGACCTTGCCAGTTTATGACAGAGCAGATCCAGCTGCTGCGAGGGTGGTCATCGTAGCGGGATCGGACTTCGAAGGAACATCTCCCAAGTTGTTCTGGCCGGAGACTTTGATATACTCACTGCCAGGAGCTGAGCTGAACCAAATGTTAACCTTGGTGGTAGCAATAAAATCGGAGATGCCTTGCGAGCCCGAGCTACTACTGTTTGCGGGAATGAATGACCACCTGCATGCGACGGGGTTTCTTGAGCAGCTCAAGAGTGATGAACCGGCGCCGAAGAGAATCTGGGAAGCTATCCAGACGTTATTTGAAGCGATGAATGAGGTACAGGAGAACGGTACCTCACGATTTGGTTCCAAGACAAGAGTGGTGTTCACGACCTCCCCAGGGTACGCGAGCATGCCTCCCGCTGTGCAATTTGTATATGCGGTCTTGATCTTAATAGCCGAGGGGAATGGGTGGCGTATCCTGATGGCAGCTCCCAATCGAGAGTTGGAGTCGACGAACTGGAGTCGACGTTGAGGCTTCGCAAGTCAGAACTGGCGGCGGCGTGGGCGGATGTGTCCCACGCGTTGAGGGGCTTCTACGAGTTGGCAGATATCCTCATTGTATTGGACGAGGTCCTCTTGCTGGAGATATCGAACTTCGCCAGACAACTCAAGCTCAGTCCGGTTATAGGGGACGATCATCCAATAATAACTCACCTGACGGCCAGCCTGTGGTTTCGAAGCATGGAATTGACTATCACAAGCTCCACGAGTATGTCTAGAGGACCGAGCAGTGAAAAAAAGAACGTAGCCGCAGCGGAGAAGCAACTGGAGTCGATGGTGTATCGACTGACACAAGAAAGAGGCAGGTGGCCATTCCTGACACCGAGGTTGGAAAACGCTACGGAGAAGACGAGGGAGAATGCTCCACCTCTTGTGAAGCAAATCTGGGATTTTCTTGAGGAGCAGCTGGAAGTGGCCGCGAAAAGGTAAATGACGGTGACCAGGTTCGTCACAGCTGCCAACGAGGTCACAATTGGAGGATTCTGGAGGGAGCACGCAAAGGGTGAGCTGAAGACGAGGAGGAATCACGAGATTTTTGAGTTCTTGAGTCCTTGTTGGGGAAAGGAGTTCATGGCTGGAGTGTTTAGTTCAAAGGAGACTATCTTTGGAGCCTTTGTACAAGAAATCCTGAACATGCCCATCAGCTTGTTATTGGCACTGTACCTGGTTTACCCGGGGTACCTATTCAATATGGGTCCAGCGTACATGTACAGTCGGGGTGTGGAAACACTCCGGGTTGACGGGTATCTGGCACTGGTGCTCCTGACGCATGGTGAACTGGTGTCATTTCATCATCTAACGAAATATGGGGAGCCCCTGTCGATGGGAAAAACCCACTCGAGCATTGATACCTATTCATATAAGTGTGCTGCAGGGCTAAAGACGCTGCTAGTGCAGTACCTCCTGATGCAGAACCGACACCTGACTGGTGAGGAGAAGAACCCAAATACAAGAGATGAATGGTGGAAAGTGAATGGGGGCATGCCTCTGTTGACAGACCTGTGCCTGGCAATGAGATCGGACCCCATGGGGATAAAATGTGGGCTGGAGGAGGTCGTAACCTGCATTTATCACTCAATTGGTCTCAGCAAGAGGTGCTGAGGGCACAAATGAGCAACACGGTGCTCTTCGGAAAAGTGAAGGATCCAGAGTTGATGGTGTACAGTTTCCGAGCACAACTGCAGTGTAGGATGGGAGGTAAACGCGAAGGCCCCATCGAAACTTACCCCAAGTTCTGGAACCTAAATCCCCTGACGGCGAGTGGACAAGAGGTCTTGAGAATTCCCGCATGGAAGAAGAGCTTCGAGTTGGTGAAAAGGGAGCTAGAGGCAAAACTGGAGAAGGACGTCCTGCCAACAAGCATTCCAGAGTTCCCAACGGTAAGGAGAATGACCCTGGGAATGAACAGTTCCCTGGTGGTCCCATCCCTGTTCGCGAGAGCAGCGGCGGAAGGGCAGCAGAGGGAATTCACCGATGGCTGGGATACCCTGTTCATCGGCCACACTGCAGCAGTCTATTTTCACACCTGTGATATAAAAATAAACTCATGGACGACTCAAGCGAAGAAGATGAGAGGCTCGATGCCCCCGAAACTCGAGGTGCGAGAAGTCTTGAGAACGCTCGAGCGGGCGGGTCTGGAGAACATGTTGCCGGTGTGGGACGATGGTAGGATGATCGTGGAAAAAGGACACATTGCACTAAAGGACGAGATGAAGTGTGCCACGAGAAGATACCGGGCACCTTACGGACTGGAGCAAGTGGAGATGAGACAGGAGGGGAAGGAGCTGGATGCAGCAGGACTGTTGTATGTGGCACTGACGGAATACAAGCAACCGGGTCCAACGACACCATCACCCCTGTCGGTGGGCACCCCTGGAAATAAAAGAAGCGGCCCTTATCAGTTCAGGAGGATTCTTGAGAGAAGAAGAGTCGAATCAGGAGAGGAAAGTATGGACGAGACTCTCAGCGAGGCAGGAGAGGATATGGAAGTGGGAAACACGCCGGAGCCAAAGCCATCAGAGGAGGAATTCACCACTCAAGAACTGTTGAAGAATCTGAGCGGAGAAAATTGGTCAGACACTGCCACGCCACCTCTGACCTCATCTCCCCGCAAGAATCTAGAGTTGCCACTGACGAGCGGGACTTCTAATATGGGAATGATACTCTTGAGCGCAGAAGGAAGGGAGAAGAATACCTTCGAGGGAAACAGGGATATGTTCCTAGGCACTCTGGATGAGGACGCTGGGCGACAATTCTTGAGCGATTTCAATCGAGAAGTGAATGGCGAGATCACACTGGATGATTTCAAGGAAGAACTGTGCGACACAGTGGTGAAGTTCGGAGAGCCTGTCCTGATGGGGACGGGTCTAGAGGAGAAAGCTAGAGGAGAACTGCTGAGCAAGTTGGTCGAGTTGAGAAAGGCATCACGGAAGACCAAAGAAGACAAATGTAAAGACAGCTCTACTCTGAAACAAAAAATGTCAATAAAATAATTGAAAGTGTAAAGGGGGATAAGGTCGAAGCTAGTATTATAATTAAAAGTACTAATATCCTTAAGGCTCGAGTTGAAAGGGTTGAATGGAGATAAAGAGGTCGAATCAGTGATGATAATGGCA
This sequence comes from Symsagittifera roscoffensis, assembly GCF_963678635.1. Classification (NCBI taxonomy): domain Eukaryota; kingdom Metazoa; phylum Xenacoelomorpha; order Acoela; family Convolutidae; genus Symsagittifera; species Symsagittifera roscoffensis. Next base: position 89,411,639 of record NC_087062.1, read on the forward strand.
ACGCCCCCAAGTAAAGACGTGAAGTATCGCAAGAGGAAGAGAGAGGTAGAGGGATTGGGTAGTCCTTCGGCGGATGCGGTCTCCGAGAAAAACCTGAGAGAGAGAGAGAGGCGGCGCCCATGGTTCTGGCGCGATGCAAGACTGCGGCCTACAAGAGTAATGCTGAGCCCACATGAGGGCTACCCAGCAGAAGGCTAAGATTAACAAACTAGAATTGGGGAGCCAACTGAAGAAAACTTGGCAGAACTTGTTGAGGGATCATTTTGAAAAAGCGATGAGGACATCCTCATCGGCATCGCCGTTGTGACGACTCCCTTCATCAGAACCCCAGGACAGCTGATGTTCGTGTGGAGCCTGGTGGCAATAGAGTTAGAGACACTGACTTCGTACGACAAGTTGAAATTGGGAGGCAAAAATCTAGAGGTGTATCAAGTACTGATGCAACACATTGCTAGGGATAATTCAGGCTTGAGTCTGGCAAGGAGGAAAGATGCTACCTGTTTCTTGAGTTGGATAATGTTGATGATGACTGATAGTACCATCCTAGCATGTCACCAAAGAGCAATCGGAAGTAAGACAGTGGAAAGGAGAGTCTCAGCAGTCATCTTGCACGTATACCAGAGTACTGGGATAGAAACGGAGGATGGTTCCAGACAATCTCTAGAGAGCCACAGAAAGCTAGATGAGATACGGAGATTTTACAACAAGAAGTTCGAGGAGGAACACGACGTACACCGCAACTTGGCCTCGTCAGAGGAGCACTCGAGACCCAATAAGAAGGGAGAATTTCAGTACGTGACTGGAGTAATTGGTATGGCGTACAATCACTTCTTGGACTCAGAGGCCGGAGACGCTCACGGGAACTACAAGGTAGCGGAGCTACTGAAGTTCTGGACAGAGAAAATAGTGGAAACAGACACAGTGGAGAGAGGGAGACCGAGCTTGGGCTTGATCCTCGAGAAAACGCCAGAGGTGATAAGCGTACCGCGCTCAAGTAAAAGAGTTGAACTGAAGATGGGTAATGGGAATGGCATGATAATCACGAATCTAGGAGTGGTGTGGAAAATGCTAAGGCCCTCCTGGTGCCCACATCTCCACGCGAGCCTGATCGAAGAAGTCACGGAGCGAGTGAGGTTAGCACCGACGGAAGATGAAGATCTAGCAACGTTGGGTATAGTGCACAAACTGATCTAACCTCAGGTGAAGGAGTCAGGCGAAAAGACGAATAAGCTAGGGTCGGCAAGGAAGATGGAGCCGGGTAGTTGTCTTGGTTCGGCGTGTGGGAGTGGAGAGCACACCTGTGACGGACGGTCATGCGTTAGGATACAATCCTTCAAAACAGAAGATTTAGTCACTTGGTTTGAAGACATCACAGAGAGGGAGAAGAGTGAAGAAAAGGTAGTGGCTGAGTGTTACACGAGTACCACTGTGAACATAGCAACAGCTCTGGGGTTCTTCTCAAGGATGTGCAGTCTGCAGTCATTAGAGAGGCTAGAGTCAGAACACCACTTTGTGACCGCGTTGAGTGTGGACTCATGGCCCAAGTGCGTAAGGTTGGCTCGGATGTCGCATCACTCACACAGGTTGTTGCGAAAAATCCGAGGAACAGTGCCGAGAGAGCAGAGGGATGACTTGAGTAAAATCTGGGGGGAAGAGCTCTTGAGTTTGGAAAGTGAGAACACGAGTGACCACGAGAGACAAAACGTGATCGGAAAAACCGGTGGGTGGTGCTCCAAATGTGGAGGATAACGATACGATACACGAGAAGATGATGGAGCTCGAACCTCTCCTGGAAGCCTCGGGAGAGCGCAACCTTAGGAGTATTGAAATCACACATGGGGAATGCCCATGCCACTGTCTGGCACAAACGGTGTGGTATCCGGATCACGCGAATCTCTGCCTAATCTGGGATGTGGAAGAAATCAGGTCGTTAGGGTTAGGACTGCCCGATCATCAGCAGAAGGTGATCATCTTGGTGGTGAGCACGATGCTGGCTCTACGATGGATTGAGAAAATGTAACGAAGTATCGGGAATCAAAGACGCCAACGGCAGAGTCGATTTACGCGATAGATTACAGCAAGAGAGTTGAGTTTTTTGAGACTGCATGCAAGGTATTTGCCATACCAATGGAAGTCAGACACGTATGGGGCCGCATAAGGTTCTTTCCTTGGTTTCGAGCGACGTTAACGTCCTGGTTATATATGGTAACGAAGGATCATATGAGGAAATATAAAAAGGAATATCGACAGTTCCAGGCCGAGATAGGACCGGAAGCCTTCAAGAGAACTCTGCTGATGGCTTCGAAATGCAATCACGACCGAAATGCGATCACGATGGGGTGGAAAAGAATTGGTAGAGTGTCCAGAAACAACACCAAGGCGAGTGAGTCGATACTAGAGGAAGACTTGGCGAAGACGTGAGAGACGAGGGTGAAGTATTTACCCAATCAAGCGAAGAGATTGCAGGAGCAAAGGGAGTGGATGCGATCCTATGAACAGCTGAAGGCTTGGGAGGAGATCGTGATTAGCTCCGATGATGAAGAAGCACTGTTGAAACAGATCACGGTGTCAAATACATCTGGGTCTGGTACCTCGAAGGCGAAGAACGCGAGGTGAGCCGGTGGCTCAAAGGGAAATTCTAGAGTCTTGAGTCTTGAGAGAAAAGAGGGCTCGAGGGTGAACTCGGATGAAATCTGGGTTCACGAAAAGGAAATTTTAACAAATGAGATATTGTTATTAATACGTTATATCTATTATATAAATCAAAATGCTGCATGACAATTTCCCGATTGAATAGGACAAAAGAAATTTGAAACAACTAGCTTAAAAAGCGAAAATTCATAGGTGCATGTGTGTGCCGATTTTGATTGCTGTTTAGCGATAGTGTGAAAATTTTACATGGCTGTGAACTTTGGGGTGTAGATAAACTTAAGTCCGCTGCAAACTTCTGTAAATGACCACTGGCACTGTATCTTGAGTAACACTCGGGTTTCTGAGGATTCACTGACAGACGGCAGCACGCGATGAGGACATCGATCTTGAGTCCGGGGAGTATGTGCCAGTCGGTCATATCTGGAAGTTTGACCTTGAGGAACACGAAAATACGTGGTTTTGGAATGAAATTTTATTTTTCAAAAATTCGAATGGAGCCCGGCAAGCTCAGTTTTCTCGCGACAACTGAAAACATAAGATAAAACATCAGAACGACCGAATTAACAATTGCGGGAAAGTGACGGAAAAACAGCGGGAAATTGCTATTCGCAATTTCCAAGATAACAATAAAAACCACGAGAGTAGAGCTGTCCTATCTCGATATAGGAGACAGTGATTACAAAAGAAGATCAGGCGTTCGTGTATTTTGGGTATCTCGAGACCTAAGTATGGGGACGTTCTTATTTTCTAGAGTGGGGGGGTATTTTGGTAGTAGCCTTTAAGCTGTAACGGGTTCTAGTCTCATGTCGCAATGTGCCATTCTGCCAGATTGGCACAGCGCAACTTTCCGGCGACACGAAAAAAAACGAATGGAGTGAAGGCCTTAGTAACAAAAAATTACTGCGAAGGAGGGTCCAGATATTCCGAAAACTTGAATTTTTAAAATTTCGGTTGATGGGCCAATATTTCTGAGAAATACAAAAAGACGGCCATTTTGACTGAAAAGGACGAAAAAACAGAACAACAACAAATACAGTGAGAAACGGTCGTGCGGGAACACGAGAAAAACGGAGTCTCTCATTGTGACAAGAACACACGATAAGATCCTTAGCAGTGGATATTAGTGGAGAAGGAAGCTTCAGTGGGGAAGGAATATTCCACGGGACCCTCCCGGGCCACAAATTGGGAGAGATAACAGCGTTATCTCAGGAAGATAACGGGAGCGGAGGCTTGGTCCCCCAGAGACTGTTGTATGTGAAGGGACTATATGAAACTGACTTTGTAGCTACTTGGATGTCGTGAAACTTCGAATTAACACCGGTATTATTTGATATTTTAGAATATGAGTAGCTAGAAAGAGGAAAGGGTCAATCCATCTCCAATGGATTTAATATAGAACTGTCACACAAAAGCACATTAAAATTGGTTGTTCGAGCCGTGTTTTTAATAGCAATCACGTAGTCTGAGGATCCGAGACTCAGCTATGTGGTTGGGTCCGCATGCAAACGAAAGCTGATCAAAAGTCGGTTGACTGATGGCCTAAAAATAGTAACTTTTTACTTGGCCCTAAACAGATCAGAAAATCAACTGGCAAGGTCGAGACGGTGAAAAACGAGTAGGATTAAGGTAACTGACGCCTGCCAGTCGTTAATAGGTACTTTTTCTACGCTCCGTCGCTGTGTAGTATTTGGGCGAATGTTACATAGACGTTTTTATGGCGCTCCTGGGTGGGCCTGTCAAAGGCATAAGACCATCATGATCAGCAAGCGTTTCAGCTATGAACCCTCCGCTCCGGGCGTATTCCCGAGTTAGAGATCTTGATGACCGTTATTGTACTAGGGGGAAGGTGCGTACCCTTCGTCTAGTACTATATAGCTTTTTAACTTAGTTAACACCGAAAATTCCGGGGGCCGGAAGGTTAGGTGGGAAGTCATGAGCCCGCTTGTCCCAAAGTCCCGAGAACAAAAACAAGAAAGCGTAAAACCAAACCAAAATAGTGTATAACCAAGAAAAAGCCAAAAATAAATTTATTTGAAAACAAAAAAATACAAAAAACAGTAAAAAAAAATCCAAAAAAGACCAAAAACAGTAAAAAACATAAAGTGACAGTTTATATATTATTTCCGGACGAGATGTGATCTGACCTTCCTATTTGTTGTTGTTTCAGATTGATTTATATCATTTCTGATAGAAACATTGTGTGTTTTGGTGAAGGGTTGGATACCCTCCCTTGAGTGTAATTTGAGTATTTAAGCACGTTAATGGTGATTTTGCCGGTGGCCGGAGGGTAGAGTGGCAAGCTGACCGACGGGTTCCCCACTCAACAAGGACATCAGGGACAACATCCACAACGACTGTTGGGTATCGTTGAAACAATTTTGGTATCGTTCGGGTACTATTTAATCAAAACTTAAGTGGTATCGATTACAAATTTCCGAGTTAAGGGTCTTAATTCGGGTTTTTGGTGCAAAAGAGGGTATAGTACTATTCATTAACGACTACAAATAGGTTATTATCCTAGTTATATATTACTTATCTCCTAATTAGACCCAAGAAACACCCAAATTTCGTCGAAAATATCGATTTTCGACCAAACTGTAGACCCCCAGATTTTTGGATATCCGAGCTTTTCCGAACAGCAAAAAGCTTTTATGTAGTGAGTAACTACGTAATTCGATCCCCCTAACTAAAGAAACCGCGTGAGAAAAGACTCAGTAGAAGTTGGAAGAAACGAAAATTTTTCGATCAAAATTTCGATAATTTTCTGAATTTTGTCAATGTGTTTTGGGGATCGAGTTTTTGAGTTTTTAGAGTTAGAGCAATAAAATGTTTTTGTGTTAGGAGCGTGCTAACATAATGTGCTCGGCGGCCAGAAAAATTTTTGAGTAACCCTCCGATTAGCTCCGTAGATAGAGCTAACGACTTTAGAATTGGAAAAGGAAGGAATCGGAGGGTCCAAATTTGATAGTTATTGGCCAAATTTTTGTCTCCAAACCATTTTTGGTCCGGTTTTTTGCATAATTCCAGTGCCGTACAGGGCTACTACGCTCGTTTCAATTATTTTTAGGCACTTTCAATAGGAATTGCGGAAAAAGTTTCTCAGAACCTATATAGGTGGTGAAAAAAGGCCATTTGGACAACCACGTTTTTGGCAATTTCTCAAAGACTAGCCAACCGATTGGGATAACTTTGGTACCATAAGTCGACGTCTTGGACCATTTTTCTGGACCGCAACTGTTTTTGGGTTGATAATCTCGGAAAAGAAATTTTTTTTAGAATTTGCTGGTTCGGAGGGTCCAAATTATAGGTAACCCTCAGAGCGGCAGAAAATTTTATCAAAACACCTTTTTATCCTGCTGGGAAGGTTGACCGTGTCAACCAACCTGGTTTTAAGCAAGTTACACCGCATTCAGAGGCTTTATTGCGGTAAATTAACCCCTTTTTCCTGATTTTTGCGGAACCCTCCGGAGTAACCCTCCGGAGTGACTTAAGCCCTTTAGCAACCCTCCTTAGTGGAGATTTTCCACGAGACCCTCCGAAGGAGTTAAAAACAACACCCCATATGGAATTTAGCTTGTTTTGACGCTTTCTTAAGCTAGTTGAAGGCCATTTTCAAAAACTTGAAAATTTTGGAAGAACCCTCCGGAGCATATTAAGCCTCTTGTTGACCCTACTTAGTGAGTTAAGGGGGATCCTCCGACGTCTCTTGGGTTACTAAGGTACCCTCTGAAGTGACCCTCCGGAGTAGGCTAAGTGTCTTAATAAACCCCCGGAGTGACCTAAACCTTCTAACATCTTCCTTGTTAGAAACTTGAGGAAACCTTCTGTGGCAATTTGGGAACCGGAAAATATCCATTTGAACAAGATCATATTAGGATATTAGGTGTGCTTATTAGGATCATAGGAGCCCATTTTGACCCGGAAATTCGTGATCAACTTTAGATTCTAGATCGGGTGTATCAGAAGTACCCGAACAAAATTTTTTTTTGATTGTGATTTTGGTTGTGTGGTTGCCTTGAGCTACTTGATAGGAAAATTCGGGCAATCCGGGAACAAATAAAAGAAGACCTCGGTGAGTGTATTAGGCAAATACACACTCACTTGAGAAGAAAAGTTGTTCCCTGCTCTCGTGCACTTGGAGCGTTCCGGTTGTGGGGGAGCTTTTTCATAGACTTTAGAAATTTTCGGTCAGAGGTTGCCTTGAGCTACTTAATAGGACAGCTCGGGCAATCGCAGGACACCTAAAAGAAGACCTCGGTGGGTGTATTAGCCAAATACACAAATACACACTCACTTGAGAAGACTGTGTCCTGGGCTTCCTTCTTTCGGATCGTTCCGATTGAGGGAAGTCTTTTTCTTTAAGATTAAGTTTTATTGATCTGTTTCTGAATCATCACTGCTTTTTACCAAAGATTGTTTGATTTTAACAAAGCAGTGACTTGATAAATTGCGTGGCGATAAATTGATACTGACGAAAGGTCGCTGTCACCTGTAGGATATTCATATCTGATTATCAATTGTGTTTTGTGGGTTGATTATATCTTGTGAAAATTTTGTGATACTGTTATACTATACAACAGGGTTGAGTTAGCATTATATCAATAATGAGTAGGCCCTGTGTGTAACTTTAGCTGAAATGCTAAGATTGTCATTGAGAAATCTAAGAGGCATTTTTGATACCTACGAGATTGAAGAGGCAGCGTTAAGTAATTTAACTTGAACTTGTTGCGGTACGTGTGCATCGCCATTAAAAAATAAGAATATTGCTATTTGTCACAAAGTATGCAGCGCAGGGCTCGTTGGGATCGACTACTAAGATTCCCAGGCTGAGCAGGGGCAGCACGCGAGAAGTTAAAACTAGGCGTAGCCAGTCCTCGTTTAGCAAAGCCTCCGACGTGTTTGCCGAAACCGAGTCGACTAAAGGTCAACCTGATCTTTCAGTGAGCGAAATGAAACTAAGGAGCGAGAAAAACCTCGATGGCGATCAAGGGCGGAGCGCCAAGGCCGGAACCGCGGGCGAAACGCTTGTGGACCCCTTTGACGAAGGAGAACGGACGCTTATTCGACCCGACTTTGAGCCGAGCGAGGACCTCGAGCGGGAGGAAGTTGAGAGGAAGGAGGAGACCTCGGAGCATTCCGAGGTCGAGCCGCGAGAGGAAGTGTTATTCAAGGGAATGTCCAAATCGGAGACCAAGAGTCACAGGCGGAGGAGAGAAAATTCACATTCAGCTAATACCCACTCATCTCTGGCCAAGCAGAGCAACAACGCGATGATGTCGAGTATTAGCCCGAGTGAAGAACAACCGGGTTCGAAGGCCAAGAATAGCTGGAAGTCTCTGTACGATGAGCGCATGTCGTCACTACGGACTGAAGGTTTATCTTCCAGTTATGACTACCCGGAGATAACCCATCCGGATGTGAACTTCACACCGTGCCCAAGGAACGACATGAGCAGGAAGGCGTCATCCGCCTCGCCGACCAGGCCCATGTCAGATGGGATAACAATGGGAGCGTCAAAAACGTTTGACAGATTGATGACGTCGATGAGCAAGCAAAAAGGCGGTGCGTCATCAAGCACCAGGCTGCAGCCGCAGTTGACCTCATCTTCTTTGGGACTAACCCCGTCATTTGGGGCCACTAGCGACATAAGTGACATGTTCGCTGGCGTAATGAATGGTCTGCATGAACTGAGACGGGACATGACTAAGAGAATAGCTCAAGTTGACGAGAGAGCTCACCAGGGTCGAGAGAATCTGAGAGATGAACTAACGCACGTGAAGTCGCAGGCGAGGGTTGATCAGGCTCAATTGATTCGCAACACCGATCAATGCTTGGCGGAGAGCCTGGCACAGGCAAACAAGGAGTCACACGAAAGAGAGGCTAGGATGACGAGGGAGATCGAGAGATTGTTGAACGATCATGAAAGTACCTACGCCCACACGATGACTAGCCTGGAAAAAAGGTTAGATGCCAAATATTACTTAATGATGCGGAAACTTGACGCGATCTTGAACGGGGGAAATTGGGAGGATCGTTCCAACCCAAGGGCGCGCTCACGCCATGCGAATGATGGAGATGGTACGGACAGCTATGCCAGAGCCCAGCAAAGCTCGAGAACGAGCTACGAACCTAGGAATAGGGAGCGGCCAAAGGCAGCCCCGTCGAGGCCTGGCTGGAGGAATCCAGTCCCGTCGGAGGCAGATGCTACTCCGGAGACAAGGTTGCCAACTGTGCCACAAGTCAGTTCAGTGCCAGATCTGACTACAGTCTCACAGGACACGACGATGTATGCCTCGATGTTTGAGCCTCTGAACAGATCTCTCGAAACATTCATCACCAAACTCTCGAAGTCAATCGAGAGAGGAGAGAGGTCAAGAAGGACACTGAAAAAGCCGAAGTCATACAAAGACGAGTCGGACGGCTGGATTGATACTTGGATAGAGGTGATGAAGTTGCACTTTGAGGAAGAAAGTCTCTCCAAGAAACAAGAGTGTAGCGCGCTAACAAGCAACCTGGAGGGCACTGCATTAAACTGTGCAATGGCAAAACGAGCCAATGAGAGTGACAGCGCTCGCAAGATATTCGACATCCTGCTGAATCGTTTCGGCTCTGGAGTACAAGGGCACCAGGCTATGGTGAAGTTCGAAAAGAGGCGTCAAAGAGATGACGAATCCATAGACAATTTTTGGACGACCTTGAGTTGCTTAGGAGGAGAAGCAATCCCGATGAGAGAATATCCGAGCGAAACTTGGCGATTGCTTCGAAGTTCATGGATGGAGTAAAGAGTGAAGAGTTGAAAACGATGTTGGCCACACACTTCACCCTGTCACTTGACCAGGTAGCCACCCCCGATGATTTGCGTATGAAGTCACGCAAGTATTTACTCATAAAACCGAGGGCGCAGAACCGTTACAGCAATTATGGTAACTATAGCGGGACAAACACTGGTGCGAACTCCAGTTGGTACAAACCTCGCGATGACATGGATAAGAGGAGGTCGTGTGCGAATTGTGGTTCGATGGACCATCACGTTTCCGCGTGCTCTGCATACAAACAGAACATGAAGGCAATAGGCTACTTTCTCGAGGACGTCGACGCGACCGACGAGGATCACGAAGAGTACGTCAGAGGGCTCATCATGAAATATGGTACGAGGTGCTTCTTCTGTAATTTGGAAGGACACTTCAAGTCGGATTGCACTCAGTTTTGGGATGCAGTGGCGGACACAAAAGGTCCCCTCCACGAAGAGGCGCTTTCGGGTGTCAAGGCCAGTCGAGCACGTCTGATGAACGAGGCCGAGTCTCGGAGAAAGGAGACGACACCGAGCACCTTTACGACTAAAAAGGTAAAGACACTACCTGACGAGGTGGTAGCCTCGAACCTGGATGCAGAATCGGCTAGCCCACTCAAAGTGGATTACGGTCTGGCGGCAAGGACAGCGTTGCAGAATGTCAAACAGGAGCTAGCCACGAAAGAAGTGGAGCAATGGGTAAGGTCGGAGCTGGAGAGCACAGATCTTCGGGAAAGTTTTAATATTTTGGGTAAAACGACGAAAATAGAAGACAAAAAAGAACCCAGGAAACAGGGACTAAAACTGAACGTTATATCTGGGAGAACGAAGCAGGGGACAAAAATAATGTCCATTATCTCAGTCGCAGGGCACCAGGTGGTCAAGAACTTGAGTGAAAAATCCGAGATTACACTAGTCCACCTGGATATCTATGCCGACTACCTGAAGGAGAAAGATCCCAAACTGGACTCCAGGGCAGTGCGGGCGCTGCTCACAACAGGAGGTTCGAGGCTGTTGAAAGTGGATGGACATTACATCGATGTCCATGGCCCATACCTGATTCTAATGAATGTGGATGGCATCAATATCTTCACAAAAGCTCATATAACTGATGCGAACGGGCAGATTGGCCGGATATACATTGGTCAAGAGGAGTTGAAGGTTAGACGAATCGGACACAACGCCACGCTCGAACAAGATCCGGTGCACATAGGTTGCGAGGCCGATCTGGCCGCACACGTGCTGGACGTGCAAGGCAGACAACTTTCAGTAAAGGGACTGCTAGACACGGGAGCAGTGGTTACTGTCATGCCAGTCAAAACTTGGACCGACATGGATTTCGAGAGGTCGGATCTCATACCGACAAACATCAGGTTGGCAGCTGCCAATCAGGGAGCAATCTATGTGACTGGACGAACCCCGATCATTTCACTGCAGCTCGGAGGAAATCATCTTTGGATGAGCTTCCTAGTAGTGGAGAATTTGGACGAATCCGATCAGTTCATCTTAGGAAGGGATTTCGTACGCAACTTTGATGTCACGAGATCGATCTCAATGACGGGTTGATCAGGATCAAGGATCCTGAGAGAAAGTATGAAAAAAAAACCCTTAATAAGATCTTAATTAACCAGGCCAAGGTGCCGATTTTTCTGGATCGAAAAGTTAGATTAAAACCAAACCAAGCCGTAGAAGCGATGTTTAGGATGAGGAACTTGAATGAACTCAGCAATGACAGACATGTGTGTCTGGTACCAAACCCAAACAGTAAAAGCTCGGCTATTTGAGGAAGAAGCTTCTCACTCACTCAGAGCGGACTGTGTGTGAGTGTGTTGTTGAACACAGAAGCTACAACAGTGACAATACAGAGGGGAAAGAAACTTGGCTATGCTTTGCCTCTGAACACAGACTTTCAGAGTGTGGAGAACTTGAAAAAGTTTGAGGTAACTAAATTCCATTGCATGCGGACCATGAATGTAAAATGAAGAGAGTAAATGAATTGAAATCTTCTAGGAAATTGTTTTCAATGAAGTCGGAAACAGATGATGGGCTGTCTAGTTAATCCAACTTTCCTGAGAGGCCGACAGAAACAGAGTTAGCAGCGAATAAACCGGTCCTAACTGAGATAGAACATTTGAAGGATAAAAAATCAGACAAAGAACTAGATTCGCTCAGAGCGGTGCTAAGTCGGAACGCAGCCGTTTTTTCGAAGCATAAGGCCGACATAGGTTGCTGTAATTTTGTAGAACACGAGATTGAGATAGAAGAGGGCTCGGTACCTCATAGGGAAGGGGCGAGAAGGATGACCCCTCACAAGTCAGAAGCGTGTAGGAAGGAAATCGAGGACTTGTGGCGTGGTCATGGCGAAGAAGAAAGGGGGGCAACTCATGTTTTGTTGTGATTTCCGTTCTCTGAACGCAGTGACTATGAAGGACTCATACCCGATTCCCCGCATCGATGAGAGCCTATCCAAGCTGGGAGACGCGAAGTTCTTCACGACGTTGGATTTGGGCTCTGCGTTCTGGCAAGTGCCACTCCGAAAGCAAGATCGAGAAAAAACAGGCTTCGCGTGCGAGCTGGGATTGTTCCCGTGGAAGAGGATGTCGTTCGGATTGTGCAACGCGACGGCCACATTCCAGCGACTGATGGCCCAGGCACTCACGAGCGTCACTAAGAAATACGGGAATCTCATCATGTGTTTTGTCGATGATGTCGTGATTGCAACACCAACCTTAGAAGACCATATAGAGAGGTTGGAGGAGGTGTTTTCTTGCATGAAGCAGGCGGGTCTGAAATGTAAACCCTCTAAGTGTGAAATGCTCAGAGATTCCATAAAGTATCTGGGCCGCCTGGTGGATAAACATGGAGTGAGACCAGATCCTGAAGCGGTTGAAGCGGTGCTGACCTGGAAGGCCCTTAAAACAGATACACAGCTGATGAGTTTTTTGGGATTCGCTAATTTTTATCGAGAGTTCATCAAGGGGTATACTGACAAAATATACCCCATGCAGCGGTTGATGGAAAACAAGGGCAAAAAGTTCACTTGGACTGATGAGGCACAAGTTTCATTTGAGAACATCAAACGTGAACTTTGCGAGGCACCGGTCCTCGATATGCCAACGGAGAAGGGGATGTTCGTGCTGGACACGGATGCATCAGTGGTTGCGATATCGGGCATACTTCACCAGGAGCAGGAGTGGAACGGGAGAACGGTTCTTCGTCCAATAGCCTATGGGAGTAAAGCCCTGAGTGATACTGAGATGAAGTACGGCGCACCAAAAGCGGAGATGTTCGCGGTGATCACTTTCGTGGAAAAATACAGGGCCTACTTGGGGAGTGCTCCCTTCAAGTTACGTGTGGATAATCGTGCCCTTGCCTGGCTGAAAACCTATTCGATGGACCAAAGTTATATTGGTCGTTTGATCGGACGCCTGGATGGATACCACATGATCATAGAGCACAGTACCCGTGATAAGCACCAGAACGCAGATAGCCTCAGTAAAAATGCAGAATTCTATAAAAATACAGGCTGTCGGATCTCCTAAGGGCTCAACGAAATGATAGAATGACGAGCAGTCTGAAGAGATGGATCGAGAATGGAGCACCTGACAAGAGAGACTTGGAAGAAGACAGCTACAAGATCTTGAAGCAATTCTACCTGAAGAGAAACGACTTGTTGTACATGAACAAGGACGGAATCGTAGCCTGCAAACGTAAAGAGGAGGACAAGGTCCTTTATAAATACAATTCAATAGTGTTACCACAGTTGTACCAGACCGAATTGCTCTTTCGATCACATGATCAGATGGGCCAACAAGGCGTGGACAAAGTGTACAACAGGATACAGAAACGATTCGAATGGCCGGAAATGAAGAAGGCTTGTGAGAGGTGGATCGCCGCATGCCTGTCATGTCAGCAGGCGAAGGATCTCAGGAAACTAAGGTTCCCCCTACAGTCAATAGAGTCGTCGGGATTCAACGAAGTCGTGCAAATTGATCATCAGAAAATCTGCATGACAGCAACGGGCTATAATCAAGTGCCGGTAATGATCGAACATTTTACGAAATATGCGGAGGCAGCACCCTGCATGACAGCATCGGCGGAAGAGACATGCAATCATTTGATAAATGTGTGGATATCGAGGCATGGCTGCCCCATCACATTCCAATCGGACAATGACAAAGCATTCGTGGGTGATCTCACGAAGGAGTTAATGGAAAGGTCGCAGGTAGCGCAGGCCCACTCGCCCACTTATCACCCGCAAACGAATGGCCTAGTTGACATGCAAAATCGCACACTGGTACCCATGCTGAGAGTCTATTGCTCGCGTTACATGGATGACTGGGACAAGCACTTGCCGCAAGTGATGGGTGCCTACAACAGCACGGAGCATTCCACCACGGCAATAAGTCCGCACATGATGCTAACGGGTCACGAAAAAGCGCTTCCGTTGACGTTTTTCTACCCTGAATATGAAGAGAACAGCACCGCAAACGTACGTGCGGGATATTATTAGAAGACAGCAGGACCTCAATGACTTATGTAGGAGGAACACGCAACAGGCGCAAATTAGACAAAAAAGGAGGTTTGATAAAAGAACAGCCGATGCAAAAGCCTACTCAGTTGGCGACTACGTCTGGGTGTTCCAGGAAGTGGTTCCACCAAAAGGAACCAAGAAATTATTAAAGAAATGGCGTGGTCCATTTCAGATAACAGAGGTGCACCAAGGAGGTCGCTTTTATCGACTGAGCACTGGAAGAGCAGCTCATTACGAAAATATCAAACCACTTAATGCCTCGTCAGAGGATATGTGCATCCCAGCGGACATGCAAGAGGGAGACTATTTGATAGTGGATCCTGCTTGTGAGGTGAATGAAAGGGGTACTCGCAATAAAAACGACGGGAATTTTATCGCTTTTATCGACTGAGCACTGGAAGAGCAGCTCATTACAAAAATATCAAACCACACAATGCCTCGTCAGAGGATATGTGCATCCCAGCGGACATGCAAGAGGGAGACTATTTGATAGTGGATCCTGCTTGTGAGGTGAATGAAAGGGGTACTCGCGATAAAAACGACGGGAATGAGGTGGTTGACGATTGCGACCTACCACTGGATCTGGAGTTGACCGAGCGAGTAGAGGTGGAGTAAGAAACTCTACCTTATGCCGAGGAAGACTGGGATTGCCCGGAACAAATCGAAATTGACAAAGGAATACAGCCTGATTTTCCTCTCACCACGCCAGAGCAAAAGAGGAAAAAACAAAAAGAAATACAATCCGTACGGCGAGGATTTCGTCGTAGACAGGATAGTTGTAAGAGATATGATGGACTCGCTGGTAGGACTGGACGAAGTGGCGGTGCTAGAAGAAATCGACTTGGTGAATGACATAGATCCGGATTGGATCGACGATCGATCAGAACCGGAAGTGGAGTTCGAACCAGAAGCGAAACAGACTCATGAGCATGAACTAACGAACTTGCGGGTGCTCGAATGGCTCCATGATCTGCCGACAGATCCAAAAGGGACGATCCTGACAATTCAGGACGTCGATAAAGACGGCATCAAAAACGTCAGTCATGACAATACCGAGTCCAACTGGGTCGCCCCAGATGGTCCTCCACGTGTTCCACAATCCAACCTCGATCTCCTAGACTTTGGGCAATCGTCGATTCGGGGACGTCGATGGATATTTTTATCCGGGGAGTGGGGGTAGGACTCACTCACACCGAAAATCTGATAATAAAAAAATTGAAATCGGCAAGAGAAACCGGAGAACTAGAGACAGAGGGCGAGAATGCTAAAAAACCATCTCTTGGACGAATTTTTGAATCGTATTTTGACCTACCGAACCATTATTCAAACAATATCGTCATAACGGACAGCGATTTCACACTCACGGAACTTACGTGCGCTATAGCGATAACCGCGGACGTAAGCTTCAAAACAGCACTAGCGGCTGATTTCAAAAGAGAGTATAAGAACATCGAATTTTTATGGACACAGAGGCCTGGTGTGGGAGGGATGATAGCGCTGCCCCCTGTTGCATCGCAGATACCAGGGAAATATTTGTGTTTCCTGGTTACCAAGGCCACTGATAGGCAACACGTAGATCCAGAGAGCTTGGTATTGGCCTTGACTCGACTCAGGGATTTTTTGGTTGAAAGAGGAGTGACCTCTCTTTCGTTACCAGTATTTGATCCTAATAGGGGAGAGCTACATCCGAGAGAGTTGTACGCACTTGTACATGTGATACTTTCAGAAACTGACATAGAGGTTTACTTACATAAGAAATACTATCTAAGCATAAGCTAGGAATTGCATTTGGCGATAAGTGGTTTTTATTAAGTTCACTTGATAAGAATTAGTGTCAAGTTTTAGATTAGGATTAGGTTTTAGGTACAATATTAGGGATTATGTTTTATGTGATAATATAGATGTGTGATGTTTATGTGTCATGTTATTGTTATGATATCTTTTATGTTTTGTGTCATAAAAGACCTAGAATTCTCCAGGTCATCAAGGTGACAGCGCTCATTTGTGTCCCTGACACAGATACAGGTAGATGATCCACCTTGGTGCTAAGTTTTTAAATCAGAATTGAAAAAAGAATTTCAATGAAGAGTTTTAAAGAGTTGAATGATGTTTTATCCAAAAATGATGGTTTTAAGTCGCGACTTGTTTTTTAGATCTTGATTGATCAAAAATTGTTTATTGAATTCATTGAATCAAACGAACCAGATAGAAACTACACGACAACAAGAATCAACACGATAAGAATTGGGTGACACGAACGATCTAATGGAATTCCTCTCAGCGAGTCTAGGAGCGACTCTAGACGAGATCTATCAGCGGCTGATCGATTGTGGCTTTACACGAGAAGACCCGGGGCCGGCGAAGTTTGTGGTCGCGCTCCTCAATGCGTAAGGACGAGAGGGTCGAGGGAATTGCCCAACAGAAGTCGTGTTGATGTTGGCCTTCGGTGAGTCCGGGACCGCCGAGAGAGTTCGAAAACGACTGATGAGATGGCGGCGTGGAGAAACGTCTGGCCACGACCTGGCTCGTGAGCCAGGACTAGGTGAACAGAGGGACCACCGGCTAGGTGAGATGCCCTTGCCGGTCCAACCTGCGCAGCCGCTCATCGGAGCGAAAAGACAACGTGATGGGCCAGGCCCGTCACATCAGCTGCTCATCCTCCGAAGAGAGTGAGGGTGAGCGAAATAGAAATCCAGACGTCGGAGACGATTGAGACGTTGGAGAAGAAAGAGAGAGATCAGAGCGAGCTATGTGCCAAACTCCAGGAGTATAGAGCGATAGCTCGAGAAAGAGAAGAATGGAAAAAGAAATACAAAGATCTGCAGGTAACCTACAAGGAGGATGAAATAAAGCACCTGAAGGAGCTGTAAATGGCGAAGGTGAGACAAGTGTCACAGGAAGTTCTGGCGACAATGAAATCCTCGGAGGGATCCAGCGACACACGCCCCAAGACAAGAGTATGGGAGCTGTGTGCATCGAGAGGGACCGAGGCTCCTCAGCAGACACAACAGTCTGCTCCCAGTCAGAGGAACACGATACCAGATCTCGCTCCTCAGTTCCATGAATCATTCCACCAAGTGGCCGGAGCAAAAATGGATGAGATCAACATAATCACTGGGCGGACATTGGGTAGGATCGTTTCTTCCCAACGTCGTGATCATTCATCCAATAGCTCGGAGCGAGCACCCCGCACGGTAGCGTCCTCGGAGACTGCGCATGGCGGAACCCTTCAAAAGTCCCGCGTGGTAGGCATTAGGAAGAATCTGATGGCACGTCACCAGTTCACGCAAGTGGCC